>NC_133492.1:13438180-13491989 GCF_025370935.1 Choristoneura fumiferana
TGTTAGCCGTAAAAAATAAGTATAATGCTTAATGTTGTAAAAGATATAGATAATATGTTAGACTATATGGAAATTGTGTTTGTTGTTTTAAGTGTAAAAGGAACTAAGATCTTATGTGTGTTGTGTATTTGCCGCCAAGCTATAGCGATGAACAGTATTTTAATGTGTTAGCTTGCATAGAGAACGCTGTTTGTAAATTTTCCGATTATGATGTAATTATTTTCGGTGATTTCAATTTAAAACTCATTTAGCAGTTATGTTAAAAGTCAATTTGAAGGTTTTTTAGACTTCTGCGAAATTAATCAATATAATTCAATCAAAAATGCATACGGGGGCATCCTGGATCTTGTGCTTTCAGGACTCAGTCGGGATGAGATAGAAGTTACAGGCGATGTCGAACCATTGGTCCCTATAGACCTGTACCATCCACCGCTTGAGGTGAAGTTATTAATTCATACCCGTGATAGTTTTCCGTCGTACGGTGAATCTAAATTGCCTTGTATTAATGATGGTGAACCTGCGTGGAATTTTCGTAGGGCTGACTTTCCTTCATTGTACGCATCGATAGCTTCTATCGACTGGACTGGTATATTTGAACTGACGGATGTTGACCAGGCGGTAGAGAAGTTTTATGAGAAATTGAATACGGCTATCAGTCTCTTCGTTCCGCAAAAAAAGCGACCTAATTCTAATAGTTATAAATATCCTACATGGTATTCAAAAGAGTTAATATATTATATTAAACTAAAATATTTCAATCTGAAAAAGTTTAAATATTCGGGTTCAAAATTGGATCAAGATTCGTTCAAACACTATAGGACTCTCGTTAAAAACTTATTGAGCGTGATTACAATCAATACCTGTTAGACATCGAGCGTGACATCAGTCTGAGCCCCGCTAAGTTCTGGGGTTTCGTAAGATCAAAAAAGAATCGTCTTGGTCAGCAGATGCAGTTTCAGTACAAAGGCAAGGTAATTGCGGGACAGGAAGCCGTTGATGCGTTTGCCGAATATTTTGCGTCCGTTTTCCATAATGAGATACCTGAACTTGACCCAGAAGCTGCTACTCAGACAGCAACTAATCAGAATATGCGGAATGAATCGCTGAGAGTCGAAATTCCACACATTACTCTCTCAGAGCTGCGTACAGCTGTAAAGAACCTTAAAGCTTCGTCCGCTAGTGGTCCAGACAATATTCCCCCTTTCTTGGCTAAAGATTGCATGGCGGTACTCGAAGAGCCATTACTCTATATTTTTAATCTTTCACTAAAGCTGGAGATATATCCTGCCAATGGAAAGTTTCAAGAGTAACACCAATTCCCAAAGATACAAAATCAAATGACGTACTTACCCACAGACCAATAGCAATTCTATCAGTTTTTGGCAAACTCTTTGAAAGTGTTTTAAATACTTGCATTATTAAGCAAATGGGCAATAGGTTAAATGATGCCCAGCATGGGTTCCGTAGCGCTAGATCAACTGCCACTAATCATGTGTGCTTTTTTGACTATTCGTTGGAACATATGGACACGCACCGTCAAGTGGACGTCGTATATTTTGATTTTAAAAAGGCCTTTGACCTGGTGGACAATGACGTACTGCTGCATAAATTTTCAGCTTTTGGATTTACTCCAAAACTACTTTCCTTTTTTGCTAATTACCTTAGAGATCGTCGGCAGTACGTGCAAATGTCTAATTTCCGGTCTAGCGATTATTTCACCCGTTCTGGCGTAAGTCAGGGGAGTAATTTGGGACCAACGCAATTTGTGATAATGGTAGATGATCTCTGCACAAATATTACAGGGGCGCAATCGCTACTGTTCGCGGACGACCTTAAGGTAATGTCACCTATTAACAGCTTATCTGACTGTGAATTACTTCAAAGAGTTGTCGATCAGGTGGCTCAATGGAGTGCAGCGAATAAGTTGCAGCTTAACGTCGCGAAATGCAAAAGCATCACATTTACAAGATCTAGTGATCCCGTGCTGGCGGACTATAGTTTGTCGGGCACAACTCTAGATCGTGTTTCCTCAATCCGAGACCTGGGCCTTGGGCTGGATGGCAGACTGGACATGCGTGATCATGTCGTTAATATTTGTAAGAGTGCCAATAAAATGCTCGGCTTCATAATAAGAACAGCTTCTGAATTCAGAAATGTTAAAGTAGCTATACTCCTGTATAATGCGTACGTAAGAAGCAAACTGGAATATAACGCAGTTGTGTGGGATCCCCGAGAGAGGAAATATGCTTTAATGTTAGAAAGAGTGCAGCGTAAATTTGCTCGGTTTATCTATAAAAAATATTATGGATATTATCCTTCTCTATATCCATCTTTGTTTGTTGCGGTATGGTCGGGTTGGAAACGCTGGAATTGAGACGTAAGTTTGCAACGCTCACTCATTACTGTTTACTTTTGCGTCATAAGGTGGACAATCCGATGGTACTAGGCAAATTGCATTTATTTGTGCCAGACAAATATATAAGCGCGGCAACTCGCAAAGGGAGGCGTCCACGCAATCTTTTCACCCTGGTGAACAAAACTAGGACCCTGCAAGCGGGCAATGCACCTACCGCTAGGGCTGTTGCGTTGATAAACGAGTTCCTCGCACAGATCCGGGAGGCCGACGTATTTGCAGATAGCTGGCCAACCCTCCTATGTAAATTCAGCCGCTTTTTAAATAGTCGTAAGCCTCTAGTGTAAGTTTATCTTTATATTTTTCATCTTTATTTTCTAGTTATAAGTTTACTCGCTTGTGGACGTTTTGGTTTTTACTGTAAGTCCACAAGATAATCTTTTTTTATAAATAAATAAATAATAAATTGTATTTATTATGTTTGTGCCTGTAGCATAGCAACGTATCTACGAAAAATGGTGAAATGAGTCAGTGGCGGAACCATTCTGTGATGCGGGTAACTTCCGAACGCCGCACGAAAGCCCTCGAACCGAAAACCGAAACTCTAAATAAGTCCGAAATTCGCCGAAACCGAAACAACATTCGGTTTCATTCATGTTAGGTCAAACACTACGCGCTCATGCAATCCTGACGCATTTTGAAGGGATGCCTCTTCAAAATGAATCCATAGCTATCGTACCTAGTATTTGAAGCAAGCGAGTAAAAGCTAACACTCATTATTGACATAGTATTTGACTTTCGGTTTGCAACAAACTAGGTATATTGCATCATTAAAAAAAAACTCGTGTCAACAGAGACGTGTTACAAGAAATTCAGTAAAACCCAATAAAACTATATCAATAGCAATAAAACTCAAGATATTTACGTGCGTTATTTCTAGCAGTGTACATAATTTACATAGACATGTGGTAAATCCTTACTGTAACCACTTGCTTACGAATGGGCCGGGTGGACCGGTTTAGTACCACACTCCCACAGAATACCGGCGTGAAATAGTAGTTTTGATACTGTGTTTCGTACGGTGAGTGGGAGATCCGGAGGCCCAACTCTCCTCCCCACTTTTACTCCCCTCCCCCTTCACGTCCTCTATCCCCCACCCCTTTAGGCCGGCAACGCACCCGCAGTCATAATAATGCTGTGTGTCCATGGGTGGCGGTGATCGCTTACCATCAGGTGACCTGCATGCTCGTTTGCCAGCTATTTGAAAAAATAAAAATAAAAAAGACTAAGATATTTTCATGATTATGAAAATGTCATAAAATACAAAACGTCACATTATTTGCTTCACGTAGATAACGGTATCCTAAATGGCATAGTCGTAACACGTCTTATTTTAATGCCCATAATTATGCAACTCTACCCTTTGGACAAAAATTTATAGAACGTGTTGATTAGGATTTTTCTAAGCTATGCACAAAGCCTTATACCAAACAGAATTTACTTTATTTTATACTTTTTTTTTTTTATGTTCACGCACACAAACACACACACACAACACAAACTTTCATATCATCTTTCTTTATCAATCACTAATAGACTATTATATCTATGTCTGCCTCTTGCCACAGGCGATTAAAATGGACGAAAGCGAGTGGATGCGCTGAGACACCGACCACGAACAGAGGCGCTTAAAGTAATAAGTAATATTTATATATTAAATTCCGTTATGTTCGTTATTTTGTTACTACTTATCATTCCAATTTATTAACCTTATTATTAATCTTAACAGCTTTGTACGCAGCCATCTGAACGTTTAACTTAAACCGGCCAAATTAATCGCTACATCAATAAGTTAATAACTAAGCAAAGCACTGGATAGAACATCATCCCTGTACAAAATGATCCTTACCCGTGTTGCATTTTATGTGTATTTTTGCCAATTTTTAGGGTTCCGTAGTCAGCTAGGAACCCTTATAGTTTCGCCATGTCTGTCCGTCTGTCTGTCTGTCTGTCTGTCTGTCTGTCTGTCCACGACTAAGCTCAGAGACCGTTTGGTACTAGAAAACTGTAGGTAATTTGACGTGAATAGACTCGTACATATCAGACACGCCGATAGTGGTAAAATAAAAAACAAAAAAAAGTTTTTTTCATGGTAACCAAATTAGACGTAAAAAATAGAAAAACCACTTTGCGGTTTTTTTATAGTGTGGGGTATCGTTGGTTAGCCCTTTAAAACCCTTGGGAAAGTTTTCGAAACGATAAGCAGCGTAAAATCGAGATTATAATATCTAAAAACATATGAAAACTTTGAACATGCGGAAGAGGTTATGTCGAATGTAAACGATTTGACATCGACGTTCTAAGGTTTTTTTTTCGTTCGTTCGTGAGGACCAAGACCAAAAACCGTAATCAGGCGTAGTAGTTCATTTTGGCGGGAATTAAAACTATTTTATTTTTTATAATTAATTGGTACTACAGAAAAATCTGATATTTTTTTCCATTGACGACTAAGCTTATTCCTATCGATAAAAATATCATTTAATTTAAATATGTATATATATTTTATGTATTGTAAATATGGTTTATCAATATGATCTCATATTGTAATTATTTTTACTAACTATTATTATGAAGTAAAAGTCTATCTGTCCTATTTTCCATGCCCGAAGAAACCTTCAGGAGATTTTGCGACGGCAAAAATTATATTTCTTTCTGAAACTAGTTTTAAATCGGATGTCCTATTCACCTTAAACTGTCTGGTTGCAGGCGTCCTGCCCCAACTTTTCTACGAATTATGTACGAGAAGTAAGATAAGCTGTTGGTGAAAAACGCCGCCAGCGAATTTCCTTTACAGTCCACGTACGAAACAGTAGTCTAACCCAGGGATTCTCAAAGTGGGTTCCGCGGGATCTAGGGATCCGTAGAATAGTCATCAAGGTTAAACCAAAATTAATTATTATTAGCTGTTAAATAATACCACAGTTACAAATATTAATTTGAAATAGCGCAAAATATGTGATGACTCATTAGGTTATTTTATATAATAACTAGCTTTTGCCCGCGGCTTCGCCCGCGTGGAATTCAGTTATCGCGCGCTGTTCTCTGTATTTTTCTGGGATAAAAAGTAGCCTATGTAACTCTCTGGCCCATAAATTTTATCTCTATGTCGAAAATCAAGGCGGACAAACATACAAAACACACACTTTTGCAATTAAAATATAAGTATGGATAATGTGTTTCACTTATATTACATATTTCTTAAAAAAAAAAACTTGTATAAATATTTGTGTTGATTTGTAATCATTTGTTATGAGGTCCCATAAAATAAAAGGTTCCGTTATCTTTAAAACTAAGGAACCCATGGTCTAAACTTCTAATACCTAAGTAGTACCTAATCATAATTGATTATTCGCAGACTCCTTTGGCAGTTCACACAAGGAGAATTATTAGTACGAAAGCAAAGGAACTACTGCGAGTAATCCATCATTAACGTTTGTTAAAACTTAGTTAATTTGAACTAACAGAATTTCCTTGCTCACCCGCGACCAAGCGAGGCGAGGTTGTAAGGTCGCGGTGAGCAAGGAAATTCTTTTAGTTCATTGATATGGACCTCCGCAAAGTAACGCCTGATTCAATAAATTATTTAGTTAATTTGATTGATTCAAGCGTCACTTTGCCGAGTCCATACCAATGAAAATAAATGTTTCATCTTGCGTCTTGCTACGAGACAACGTGCGTATACACTTGAGTTTTGAGAATAAACATGTGGTTAGAGAACCTGACTACAAAGCTTGAGGTCCCGGGATCGATTCCCGGCCGGGGCTGATATTTAGTATGAATAATACGAATGTTTGTTCTCGGGTCTTGGAAGTTTAATATGTATTTAAGTATGTATTTATCTATATAAGTATGTTTATCCGTTGCCTAGGATCCATAGTACAACCTTTGCTTAGTTTGGGACTAGGTCAATTTGGTGTCAAGTGTCCCTTGATATTTATTTATTTATATTTACATAATATAGAGTTTGAAACTTGTTAGAAATTTGTGCGTACTTGGTGATTGTTTGGTTTGTGTTACACAGTTGATCATATGGAAGTAATGGAGGGCGAGGTTCAGCATAAAAACTGTAGGTATGTGTTGCACAAACGAAACTTTTCGCACCCGTGACTTAACTATAGAGTAAATAGGAAGGAAGTTAGAAAGTTATAGTTCTCAGCGGGATGTTACATAATATATGGTATATTGGTTATATATATAAGGTTGCATGGAAGAGATCGCCGGCCTATTGACTTGGAAAATCGCTATTTACCTACCCGTGTTTACTGTAGTACTGCTTACTATATTGTACTTATTGGTCTTCAATAAAGATGTATTGTATTGTTTTGTATTATACTGTTACAGTTTAGAGAAAATAAGTGCCTAAGTTTCTGTATTTTATACGGAAAAAAAGGAATTCTTTGACCAAGAATTCATAGTCTCAGAAATATTGTTTAAATCCAAGTAATTCATTCTTTAAGTAAGATAATAGTTTTAACCCAAGACAATTATATTTGTCTTCATTCAATACAATATGGCGTCCGGCTATATACGAAATATTATTGTCTTGACCAAGGTATATGGTCTTAATCTAAGACATCCTTTGAGTCCGTATAATCGACCTTGTTATAACCTACAAAATTTTATGACGTATTTTGATGTGTTGTTTTTCGAAGATAATTTAAACACGCATGGCAATTAATTATGTTTTATGATAGCAAAATCTCTGATAAGTTGTGTGTAACAACATAACAAGTAACGTCGCCGCACTATGTTTGTCTCTTTTCCTCGCTACTTCCCGTGCTACTCGTTAAATGTGTGGTGCAGGCATAAGATGAGTATCCCTAGTGTAAGTTTTCGGTTACAAAATACGTCTCGATCGCGTTCGCGTAAAATCTCAATTTGTACGGAAACACGAACATCGCAACGTTTCGCTAGAGGCGCTGTTCGTGTTTCCATACAAATTGAGATTTTAACGCGAACGCGATCGAGACGTATTTGTGACCGAAAACTTACACTAAGGGCAGAGACTGCTATTTTGCATGCATATTTCAGTCTGTGCATCTATATTTCAGTTTGTATTTTCAATTTAGGTTTTACGGGATGACCGTAAAAGTAAAAAAAAAAATTGGAATTGAAATAAAAAATTCAAAAAGATTCCAAAAACCAATCTTAATTTGATTGCTTAGTAACGATATCTCTTGTCCGGGTGAGCGGTTAGTTCCAATGGAGTGCCGAAAAAGTTTTTTGATAAGGGCTACGGCATAGATGTCGCTAGCGTCACTGCTTAAGTCGCTAAATAAGAAAAAAACAAACTGAGATATGAGGTACATAGGGGAAATTCGTGTCGGTACCGTTGACCATCAGTGGTGTAGCGGTATAGCACGCGGTACGGAATACCGAGGACCTGGGTTCGATTCCCAGTGATGGTCTTATTTTTCTGGTTTTTCTGTGCATCTATATTTCAGTTTGTATTTTCAATTTAGGTTTTACGGGATGACCGTAAAACTAAAAAAAAATTTGGAATTTAAATAAAAAATACAAAAAGATTCCAAAAAACCAATCTTAAATATATTAAAAGCCGTTGTTTGCAAATACCAAATACGAAATGCAGTTGGCCTTAAAAGTCAGTGGAATTTTACGGGAATATTGTTATTTGATACAGTAACATTCTGAGAGGAGACCTGTGGCCAGCAGTGGGACGTATGCTGGGATGAACCTCGAATAAGGATTACATAACGATTTCCATGATCGGCGCAACGGAGTACGAAGCGAGTATTGCAACGTACACTTAGGTGATGAGATTATAAGCATGATCGTAGCAAGCTAAGGTATTCCAGCCACTAGTTTGTGCTTAGGTTATTGACGTATAATTACTTAAGGCAATACAAATTACTTAATTAATTAATTAAATATAATTAATGGTATAATAGTTACGTAATTATATGACACAGGAAACACAGCAGTGGGGAACCACAACACGCGTGAATTACTTACCAAAATCACGAACCTAACAAAATTTAAACGTTCCTCACATTAAATTTGACGTAAATTGCGCTTACTAAAGCGACATGGTAATTAAAATTATAGGATCAGGATTTACCTCATGAAATATCTACGTATACCTATTACTCAATTTGGGCGTTGCTTTGGGCTTTGAGAATTAAGTCGTTAGAGAGTTTTGTGAATACCTACCTCTATTCTGTGTGTTTTAGCGATCCTTAAGTGTTATAAATATGTGGAAATTAATGAGGGTCTCTGAGTTTATCGAATTTCACCTCCGGACCTCCGCAAAGTAACGGCTCAATCAATAATCAAATTAACTTCTTAAACTATTAAATGATTAATATTCATTGGTGTTAAATGGGTTTCTGAAGCCGTGGTGGCATAGTGGTTTGACCTATCGCCTCTCAAGCAGAGGGTCGTGGGTTAAAACCCCGTCTCGCACCTCTGAGTTTTTGGAAATTCATGTGCGGAATTACATTTGAAATTTACTACGAGCTTTGCGGTGAAGGAAAACATCGTGAGAAAACCTGTACAAACCTGCGAAGCAATTCAATGGTGCCTGTGAAGTTCCCAATCCGCACTGGGCCTGCGTAGGAACTATGACACAAGCCCTATTGTTCTGAGAGGAGACCTGTGCCCAGCCGCGGGACGTATATCGAGGGTATTCTGGCAGAACCGGATAAGTGCACAATATTTATTTTTATACGGTTTTGCTAGATAAATAAAGCAGATTTTTTTTATATGCCTGTGTTTTAAAAAAAATGCACTTATTCTGTTTTGCCAGAATACCCTCGATATAGGCTGGGATGATGATGATGAAATGGGTTTCTTAAAAACGACTCCTGCAAATTTACCTAATTTTCACTTGCCATACCAACGTTTGCCATAAAATATATAAAACCGTGCTGTTTTCAGGATTTTTTTAAATGTCATCATATAGAATGCAGTAGGTTAGGTTAGGTTAGGTTAGTTTAATATCAACTCTGAAGAAATTACTATTTCAGAAATAAATTACTTTCTGGCAAATGAAGATTCCAGAAAGCGATACATTCGGGCATAATGTAAT
Organism: Choristoneura fumiferana; assembly: GCF_025370935.1. Taxonomy (NCBI): domain Eukaryota; kingdom Metazoa; phylum Arthropoda; class Insecta; order Lepidoptera; family Tortricidae; genus Choristoneura; species Choristoneura fumiferana. The sequence goes on from NC_133492.1 coordinate 13,447,642, forward strand.
TCGGGCAAACGATAGAGAACCCTTTATGTGACCTTGTCCTTTACAAAACGACTGACTTTAAAAAAATCTTAGAGGCAGAACAAAAGAATAAAAGATAAAATACTATTTCATAAAATAATGCCGTAAAATTAAATTTCACACAAGCCCGCATTCGTAACAAGCAATTCGCAAGACAATATTATTTTACTTTATATACTTAGAGGGAAACAATATCAAAAATAAAAGGGAAAATCCCCAAATACTTCGGTTAGTTACACCGCGTAATCAAATGTGCCAAAATTGTCTTGCTATGGTAGAACTCTAACATCTAATAAGGTCTAATCCAGTTGTCCCACCACCGGCGATGAACGAGAAGGGAGTAGAGCTATAAACTAAAAGCAGCCAAGTGCGAGTCGGACGGGTTCCGTAGCAGCAAGTAACATAATATAAACGATTCCTTTACTTTACGATTTATGATGTATTAAAGAAAACTACTTACTAGATCTCGTTCAAACCAATTTAATGTAAATCATATATTTTTTTTAGTTTTATCATTCTCTCTCTTATTTTAGAAGTTACAGGGGGGGGGACATATTTTACCACTTTGGAAGTGTCTCTCGCGCAAACTATTCAGCTTAGAAAAAAATGATATGACAAACCTCAATATCATTTTTGAAGACCTATCCATAGATACCCCACACGTATGGGTTTGGTGAAGAAAAAAAAATTCGAGTTTTAGTTATAAGTATAAGGAACCCCCCAAATTTATTGTTCTTTTTTTCTATTTTTATGTGAAAATCTTAATGCGGTTTACAGAATACATCTACTTACCAAGTTTCAACAGTATAGTTCTTATTATTTCGGAAAAAAGTGGCTGTGATATACGGACGGACAGACATACAGACAGACATGACGAATCCATAAGGGTTCCGTTTTTTGACATTTGGCTACGGAGCCCTAAAAATGGGTTGGTGAGCAGCGAGAATCCAGTGCGAATTCCTCTATGGTTTGGTCGCTGGGCTATAAGCGAGTGTACGAGTACGACGGGCGATCACCTTGCTGTGTAGAGTAAAATGACGGCTGTTTGTTCTCTTGGCTTGAGTTCTGACGACCAAGCAAGCATCGCTGAGCGAATTTTGATTTTTGATAGCTCTTGTCACTGCGATAAACTAGTGGAGAGAGAGTTCTCGCCGGCAGTGTGAACATGCTAGATATGAACTATGTAGGGTTGTGCAGTTCGCGAACGAACTAGGTCGTAAACTACGCTCCGACCGAAGACCGCTCGCTCCTTAGTTCGTTAGTTCAGTTCATACGATGAGTAAGACCGACACCGAACGAACTGTATGTACTGTAATAGCGGGAGTGGGAGAAAATGAGGAGCGCGGCACGGCGTTACCGGAGCCAAAAACAAAAGCAATAGTACATTGTGTCTTAAGGGCGGTAAATAAGGAATTACGAACGAGAGTCTATTAGAAGCCCGAAGTCGAAGACTGAGGGCTTTAATGAGTCGATGTTCGTAATTCTAGTACCGCCCATGCGACATACAATGTTTTTTCATCACATTTGCAAGTAAAATTTATATTTGTAAAAGAAAAAATATAGTTCTTCCAAATATTGGCGATACCTTAGGGCAGCGTCGCCTTCAACCTCCCTCGGCATGCGCCGCAACGTGCGTGTGCATGTGGTGGTCCATGTAGTCCTGCAGCAGCGCGCGCAGCGCCATCAGTACGGGCATTTACTCATTTACCGACCTTGGGCTTCATGACAAGACAATGTGTACGCGCAATGACTCATTTACCGACCACGGGTTTCATGACAAGCACATTAAGGTCGAGGGTTTTATTTGGGGGGTTGCAACTAAGGTAGCCTGCATGTTACGACACTGTTTACGAGCAAGTGTGATGAAAAATATATTACTGGCCAATCATAAATAAAATACCTTACCTACGAGTGTGACCGTTTAATTTTTTCATTCCAATATCTGTTCGAAATAAAAATTGTTATACTAAAAAACCGACTTTTCAATTAAGTATTATTTTTTTACCATATTTTATATAATACATTAAAAAACATATCCAAACAAATTACCACTAGTGCAATGTAAAAAGTAAAAGCAAAATAATTACTACAAAGAATCCTTTCTCTGGTTCGAGACGGGAGCGTTGATCAGCGTTGGCGTCGGGAGCTGACGACCTAAAAGAGCGAACTAGTTCGTTGAGGAGCGGCGAACTAAACCGAGCGCTCCTAGTAGTGAACTACTATGCGCAACACTATTACTATGTCCATCTCTTTTGTTGACACGGGATCTAAATCCATTGTTCGTTTCTTTAGCGAAAAAAAAAGTTGTCGGCTAATCGTTTCCTCGCCGGCGGTGGGACAAGTTCCTTTAGCTGAAAATTGGAATTTCTTTCGTATGGTTTGTATGTGATGTATAGTAACGTCAGATTGGATTCGTAGCTGTCCATTAGATGCTCATGAGAATTCAAAAGTCAAATTTGTTTTCATTTATCCACAATCGCATGTACTCATAAACAATAATTGACTATGAAATAATGTCACAGGCGCGACGTGAAGTTACCAAGCCGATCCCATAGAGCTTATGGGAACGGAAGCAATATCATGCCCTCGGTACCGTGCTTTCAAGCATGACATGAGTGCGTGTAGCTAACATTTGGGGCGGCAGACGTGAACTTGCCTTCGAAATCCAAAAGCTTAAATGGTTACTTGACCTGAAATGTATATTCAGAACTAAATTATTGTTATTATTTTTTAAAATTTATGACGTGGAAGCATTTACACTTCCACTGAACGTGATATAGTTCAGTGTTTAGTTATTTTAAACTAAGGGAACCCCATACATCCCTGTATTTCTTTTATATTATTTTTGTATTTTTTTTTCTTTAATTGTATATATCGTTTTAAGTATTTTATTGTAATTATATTTTTATGAAAAAATGACTTTCCTGCCAAGTTTCTTGCGGCGCATTCCTTCTTGGCAATGATGGCTTTCCGAAAGCGCTGGTAGTTTAAAAAATGACGGAAAGTGCCCATTGCGGCCTATTTACTGAATAAATTCATTTGAATTTGAATTTGAATTTGAAATCCACCCCCCACACACAAATTTAACCAGATTAAATACTTCAACCATTGAAATTACTTTTGTTTTACGTTAAAAAGTATTCTACAGCTGATGTTAGTAGTAATATAGATTTGGAACTAAAGTGGAAAAAAATGCAAGTTGAAGTGGCAATGGGCGGTTGATATCGCTCGAAGAACAGATAATCGTTGGGGAGAAAAGTTCTCGAGTGGCGACCACGAACCGGAAGACGAGGCGTTGGCAGGCTCCTACCAGGTGGACTGACGACATCATGAGAGTTGCGGGAAACCAGTGGATGCAAGTGGCGAGTTGTCGTTCACCGTGGCGGTCTAAGGGAGTGGACAGTGGACATCTTCCGGCTGATGATGATGATGATGAATGTAGGTATTTGGCTGAAACTATCACACACCATAAGCGCGGAAAGCATGGAAACTACGCAACCGAATTTCGGCATGATTACGCTGGCAACACGTAAATTATTGGTGTGATCAGCCACAAAACTTCGGTCAACGTCACGGGCCGAATCGAGGTTTCGCTAGTAATTGTAACAGCGAAAATACGGCGACGGTCAAGCAAATACGGCTCACTAAGGCACTTGTCTCACCGCCAGCGAGGAAACGATTGGCTATCGACTATTTTGTCGCTCAAGAAACGAACAAAAGATATAAGATCCTGTGTGAGTAAAAGAGACACATATATTAATAGTTGATCGCTGGCTGTTCACACTGTCGGCGAGAACTCGCTCTTACATCTTTTGTCGCAGCGACAAGAGCTATAAAACTCGCTGAGCTATAGATACTCGCTCAGCGATGTCAGCTTGGCGGCCGCCCCGCACGAGCGAGTCGAGTGGAGCGAGTAATCGCCCGTCGCACGCGAACACTCGCTTAGAGCCGAGCGACAAAACTACACTCGCTTCTCGCTGCTCGCCCACTCGTTTCTAGTTACTCGCTCTACTCGCTTCTCGCTCATCGTCGGCGGTGGGACAAGTGCCTAAATGTGCTCAAACCCAAAGACCCTATTTTCAAACGGTAATTTTAAATGGTTTCACGAGTATACGATAATATCTTGTTTGCTGTCTACATTACATACGTCAAAGTATAATGCGGATCTATTATTTGATGTTAATCACATTTTACGTATTATTTATCTCGCTAAATCTATTTAGGGATATGTAGATAAATTGTTATTCTGCCCTCCTAAGCCAAAAGAGGGTATCTAAAAAAAACACTTGCGTTATTCACCATGTGATGCAGAATGTTTTAAGCTACTTAATAGTATTAATAACTCAAAAGTGTTTTTTTTTTATATAGCCAAGAGGCTTAGGAGGGCAGTATTTTTGTTCACTGTATTCGATCTTACAATAATTATCATTCATGAGAACCTGTTTACTAGAAGTGGATAAACTTTGATTTCCAAGATTTTACTTGAACAGAAAAACATAATTAAGTAGGTACTTGACTTAAAAACATTGTAAAATAAATAAAAACTTGTAATAAGAAAGAGTAACGTAAACATTGATAGGTCTTTGAGAGAGACCCAAGCTAATCTCTGGTCTGGACATCTTCTACTTAAAAAGATAAGAAAAATACAACTTTAGTCTATCGCTGAGAACAAGTTTCAAAATGACGAATACTTTAATAATATTCATACCTACAAAATAATTATAATAAGGCTACTAAATTGTTCTGAAATTAATGCTAATCAACTAAAATAAAAATAAATATAGGAACGTTTATTCACAAAATAAAATCAATAAAAATGAACAGAGGTAGTACAAGGAACAAATATACGAGTATATACAATTTTGCTAAAAGTCAGAACTCAGCAAATTTGCTGGTTTTCAGTCCTCACCCGGTATGTCAAAATGTGACGGTAGGTAGTACTTGCGGAACCATTTTCAATAGTCTAACATGCTGTGAACCAGCTGATATACATATATTGGCTTTGGCAGTCGGTCAGATCCTTTCAAACACACAAAAGATAAACTATCAAATAATCACACACACTGAATAGAAAACCGATTAGATAATTGTAATGTAAGTAGTTGATAGAAAAAATACAACAACTTCAAACAATCACTCTAATGGATAAGATTACCTTACTTATCAAAATCAGTGCTTTGACGGTAGTATAAATTAAGAAGACGCAGGTTGTAGAAGTATATAGTCACTAACCGATAAGACCTAAAAGATGCGTACGGTGTTCGCGATTCTCGTTGTTGCAGGTAGGTATTCACTGTTAAAGTGTAATAACAAAGTAGTTTCTGATTTTTAAATAGCAAAGGAAAAGTTTGAGACATTGCGTGTCGCTTAATTAGGTGGTTTTCTTAATGATACTGATCATAATATTCTGTCTCTAGACATTTAATATCTAAATACAATTACAAAGTATGTCCTAAAGATTCACACCTAATTTAACCCATTTATTAAAAGTTAAACCTCTCGTCTGGGTGTATATTCGAGCGTTTTGACTGTTCGTTTAACCGTCATTACCATCCTATTTTTATTAACACAACCGAAGGACAAGTCGCAAGAATTATTGATCACGCTAGATTAAGCATCGGTTTGTCTTTAGTTTTTATAAATATTGAATACTAGTCTTAAATCCGCAGCGTCGCCCGCATTAGAAACAGCTTAATGCCGTCTTAATTGAACTGTTGTATACATATATTATACCCGTGCAATTTTTGAAATATTCAGTTTCTTAGGTACACGATTCTTGTTACCATGGCAACGCAATAAATAAATGTCTTAAAGTTTGGCCTGAAAAAGTTTACGGTAACAATTTGAAAGGACAACGTTCGCTCGCACAACGCCATCTACTGATTGCAAACGAAGTTAACACGTCACGTCGTCTTGATAACTGAGCACTAAGGTTGGTCACCGTACTTGGACAGTGCCCTCTATTATTGTTTAAACTTAAAATATTATCTCACGGGAACGTATTACAGGGATATCAAGTAGTTTATGTCTTAATGCAGATCTTTGTCAAACACATCCATATATCTAAACATCTTGACAAACTTTCACATTTATAATATTAGTTGGATGGAGCATCATCTTTTTTAATAATACTTGCCGAAACGGTAATGGTGAAAAATAAAACTCTCAAAAATGCTGAAATTTACCCGCTACACAACACACAATATCAAATAGCCCATTTTTTCACTTACACTTTTATCTCTAATGATATAATGTCTTTCCTAGCATTCACTGCGGCGGGGCCTTTGTTTGAGGATAACAAAAAATACGAATACCCACGGTACATTCAGTTCCCCGACGGTGATGGCGTTGCTCATACGGTAGACCTACAAGCAGACCCAGACCAGAACGTTATAGAAGATGTACAAAGGAATCCTGATAGAAACTTATATCTTCTCTTTACTAGGTAATATTATTAATATACTCAGCGGCACAAAATTTGGCCCACTATCTATATACAAAATAATTTATTTCTGCATACATTTTAGGGCCTTTAAAAAGCGTTCTATACTATAACTATGTCTTTAAATCTACACAGGCTTTGTGCAAATATTTTTACGAATACCCGTTTGTTTTCTACATGTCACATGGTTTTGTCTTCTTCTTCAGACGTAACCCAACCAGCTCGCAGACTTTGGAAATTAATAATGCTGACTCTATCCGCAACTCCAACTTCAACCCCAGCCACCCCACTGTAATCGTTGTTCACGGCTGGCTTGGCAACCAGAACACTAATATTAACCCCACTATTAGGGATGGTAAGAGTTTTCTTTTTCATTTTACATTTGCTTGTGACATTTTATTAAATATCATTATTTTGTTTGCACCAATCGATTGAAAGTTGCAGCTTTTACTCGAGTGAGAGAACTGTAAGCACTTTTTAATTAGCAGTGACAGTGTTAGTGATTTCTTCAGTAAATAATAGATATAGTTTTTTTTTACTTGACCCGTGATTGACCCCTATCTCAAGGAAATCGGATCTGATGAAAAATGCAAATGATTATTATGGTAGGTACTGTACAACATACTTATGTGTAGTGACTTTTTTGATGTTCCTGTATTTCTTTCCAGCATACCTGAACAAAGGTGAAACGAACGTTATTGTTCTGGACTGGAGACGTCTAGCTCTCTCCGACTACGTGACTGCCGTACTAGGAGTCCCCGCGGTGGGCCGCGGCCTTGGCCAGTTCCTTCGCTTCGTCAACCAGGTCACCGGCGCACCCTTCTCTTCCATGCACCTGGTCGGCTTCAGCTTGGGCGCTCATCTCGTTGGCAATGCTGGCAGGGAACTTGGTGGAGCTGTTGCTCGTGTCACTGGTAATTTATAGTTATTTCTAAAAACCCTAACAAGATTTCAAGTATAATATCTTTACAGACTAAATTTAATCTAATTAACATGATATTTAACTGTTTAAAAAAGTTTAAACATGTCACCTGATATTTTAATACTATTCCATTTCGTAAATTATGTCTTGCTTGCTGGACTTACTGGACTTGCGCAACTTGGCCTGTAGTATGAGCAAATAAATAAACATAAATCACACTTGTCTAACTGAACAACATTAGTTCAGTGACTTTTAAAAATAATTAGTTTTTTTTTTAATTTTATTAAACTTAAGTTTATGTGAAGAAGCAATGTAAAGCAAAATGCTTGATTGGTAGCGCGACAGGCGACGTCAGTTGTGTTCTAGGATGGCGTAAATTGATACTGCTATCAATTTAATTTGTATGAAAAAAGGAAAATTCAAAGATTATTATTTTTAAAAGTCACTGAACTAATGTTGTTCAGTTTGACGAGGACGATCTATGTTTGAATTTTTTTCTCGTATTACAGGCCACACCTGGTAACTATAATATAATAATAATTGAAATTTGACCAATTATTTGCTCCTTAGGTCTGGACCCTGCTGGTCCCCTGTGGAACCTGAACAGCAACAGTTTGGGACCTAACGATGGCCGTCACACGGAGGCAATCCACACTGACGGAGGCTACACAGTGGGAGGTATCGGCATCGGAACAGCCATTTGCAATGCTGACTTCTTCCCCAACGGAGGCATTTCTCAGCCCGCTTGCATCACGAACATCTGCAACCATAACCGCGCCTGGGAGCTCTTCGCTGCCACCGTCTCTTATAACCATTTGATTGGACGTCAGTGCTCGTCCAACTGGCAGCTCTTCTGGAACAGATGCAGCGGCAGCTCGCTTTATATGGGCAATGACGATTTGAACAAAACTGGGTAAGTTGGGTTGGGATATACTCGGAAAATATGTTAAATGAGGTACCTAACTCATATTTCATATATCATATCATTTTATTCATAATTTAATTTTAGTTTAATTTTATTTGACTTCTAATTAATTGTTATTGATTGTTTTTATGGACTAACGTCTGGAATAAATATTTCATATTTACTTCGAGCACGTGAAGAAGTTGAAAAAGCACGACTATTTAAAACGATAGGCACTAATACGATAAATATTGTGATATCGTTTGTATTTTATTGTAAAAGAGATCTCGCTATGTTTGCTTCTCGTGATATCAAATTCACACTTCTTATGCTTATATGCATTTTTGTTGCAAAATCTCTGCAATAATATATTTTTTGAGTAATGAACTAGAGTGGCGTTTGTTGCAAAATGAGCCATGAAAATTAACACGTAACTTTTATGCTATTTAGGCGCCTTGCATTTTTAGTTTGCGTGACATTTCTATATCTCTTATAATTAGTTATTTATGTTATTAAGGCTAAAAATTACTAGTAAATGTTTTCTTCCACGCTCAAGCAAATTTTTAATTTTCATTAACTGTTTTTTTGTTCACAGGTTTGGCATGTACCGCTTGGACACCGCACCAAGATATCCTTTCTAATAATAATTTATAACAATGATAATCGACATCTGCTATATTCAGTAAATTGACTGATGTGAAAATATAAAATGAATAAGTACCTACATTGTTTTGTCTCTACTCGTAAATACCTCTTCTTCCTTCTTCAGCTCAGTGAAAATTTTCGCCCGCCCATTGCATTATATTACAAGCAACCCGTTTTAAAAGCAACGATGTGTACGAGTCTAATTTGTGTACCCAGCATTGTAACTAAATCGGTGGCAACTGATTTTATGTCAAAATTTTACAAAATAAATTAATAATAAGATAGTAGTAAATATAGTAGGATATAATCATTAGATTATACATATTTACTAAAGTAACAAAAAATAATTACTATTAATTAACTAAATATACTATTATTGCTACTATAACTATTATTATTATTTTTACTTTTATTATTTACAATTATTTAAATTAATAATTATTAATTAATTTGAATTTTACAGTGCATTAGTTTACTTAATTCTGTATTTTTTTAATTGATAAATAAATAAATAGGTACTTTACTTGTACAAATAGTCGTACGCGAGAAACTGTTCTACTAGACCTATGCTATGCATAACTTAGTAAACTTAACCTAAAAGAAAGATCTACCTATACTCTGCAGTTACCACTTACTAATTTGTCTCCGTCTCGGTTCAGAATATAATTTTATTACTGTCTGTGTTAAGATCCACTCACAGGTTGCCTACTCGTTTATATTAAGGAGTTAAGGAGTTACAAAAACATGTAGTCGATAGAATTGGCTATTTCTGTTACGGTGTACACGATGCTAATTACTTGATAAAGAATTTGAACGGAATACGTTTACCGCGTCAAAAACATGTAGTCGATAGAATTGGCTATTTCTGTTACGGTGTACACGATGCTAATTACTTGATAAAGAATTTGAACGGAATGTTTACCGCGTCAAATCATACTAAGGCAACATTGGCGGCTGGACTTACTAAGTATGTTCTGAGTAGCGTACGAGTACATCTGATGTACATATCGGCGGCCGATCGTAACATCCGCCAAATCACGAAATTCCTGGGCATATCGGGAAATGGCGCCATTTCATGAATTGGCTGAAAAGGACATCCGCCATATCGTTCAAAACTCAACGTTTAACGATTTGCCTAGTGACATTTAGGCAAATCATAAAATTCGGCATATCATGAAACGCCGCCATTTTATGATTTGGCCAGTTTAGGCAGATCATGAAATTCCTAGGCATATCTTGAAACGCCGCCATATCGAATCTGGCACTTCGCCGGCCGCTGCCGAGGCACGCTCGCTTCGCTCGCTCGGCTCGTGCGTTGTGGTCACAATTAATACTATCCACTCCTCGCTTCGCTCGTCGTACCTATTTTTTTTTCTGCATATCACGATGTGCCCGGTATAGAGCTAGAAATATCGACGAATACGTTGCTCTATAATCTAAAGGACTTTAACAGTAGCATAAGCATGGAGAATTATGTAACTGTCTGCAATTAGACGTATACAATTATTATAATAATAAATAATGGAATTGGCATTTTGGCATAAGTTGACTCGAGACTGGTTTATAATAAAGCACAAACGATAAACAAGCTTGTCAGACACAAAAAAGTGACGCTGTTATGGATTCCAGAGCCCTTATTGCCTTACACACTTGAAACCACAATCGTTTTCACCACTCCTTTCTGTCACACGGTATAAAACGAGAGAAGAATGAGATGGTGAATGCGATCGCAAATGTCTGGGCGTTAGACAATACAACCTCAGCAGGGCTATATTACGAAATTCAAAAATCGAAGTTCGTATTGTACCGTCCCGCCGGCACATATTATTTAATACGCGATTGAGTGGGAAGGTACGATAGAAATTCGATTTTCGAATTTCCTAGTTCGTAGTAGCACTTTAGGCCGCAGATGTTTCACTGACGTAAATATATTTTGACACTGTAATCTGTATGGATCTTTCAATGTGCGAGTCCGACTCAGACTTGGCCGGTTGTTTGGTGAAGTTGTTTTGGTTCAAACTTCAGGAAGAATAGAATTATAATTATGTGTAACAAAAAATAAAACCGATCAATAAAACTTTTAGGTGGGTAAAAAAAGTTCATCCTCAACTTACACCAAAACAAAACTGTAGCTAATGTGGACAATAAAATTTCAGACAACTTATCTATGTAGGCCCTATCAAATAATACCTCACACGGAATAGTATTAAAAAGATAACAACTATTTTTAGTGCCAAAAAACTAATAATCCAGCAAAGTCAATAGCATCAGCAATTTTTTTGGATTAGATTGACTTATCTTAAATCAGTGTGATTATAGTAGGTATAAATTAAAAATTGCAGGAGGTAATGATAGTTGTTATACAAGGCAAGAAAGATGCGCTCGACGTTTGTGTTATTGGTCGCTTTAGCAGGTTAGAATTTTACAATAGTACCTACATTAGGATTAGTGTTCGTGCAGATAGAAATAGTTTAGCGTTCATGTATACAGCGTGATTTTTTTACAAAAACGAAAAAGCTTAGGTTTTAGTGCTAGGTATTAAGCGATATTGCAACAAATTTGAAGTTTAGCATTAACTACCAGATCCAAATAAATTTTTGTTTTTTTTTCGAGCTGTAATGTATTGCGTCCAATAATTTGACACGAGAGAAAATAATTTACTACAGCTGTCACGTCAGCAAGAAAACATTTCGAATAAAAACAAAGTAGTGGCCATTTATTTAGTAGTACGAATATGTAGCTTATTTAACGACCGGGTAACCCAGTGGTTAGAGACCCTGACTACGAAGTTTGAGGTCCCAGCCCAGGTTCATTCAATCTCCGGTCCTGGCAGATATTTGTATGAAAAATACGAATATTTGCTCTCTAGTCTTGGGTGTTGAATATGTATTTAAATATGTATCTATATATTTAAGTATGTTTATCAATTGCCTAGCACCTGCAACATAAGCTTTGCTTACTTTGGGACTAGGTCAAGTTGGTGTTGCATGTCTCTTGATATTAGTTTATTATTTATTAATATTGATAGTTATTATAATATCAATTCGTTTTTTTTTCAATAAATAAATTAATGTGAAGTTAAACATTTTTTTTTATTAATTTTGATATTTGTTAATATAAATATTTATATTTTATTAATTTATATAGTGGTTTAGTGATTCTTTGTTAACCCGTACACCCGTAATGTATATTGTAGAGTTGTAAACCAGTCCAGTCCATGGGTGGCGGTGAAATGATTGCTTTTCATCACAGGTGATCCGCCTGTTCATTATCCCCCTGTCAAACAAAAAAACTTGATGTTCAATAGTCTCCTGGCTACGTCGCTTACTTTGGTTCTTCCGCAGATGATTTCTTTAACAATTTTGAAATTACTTTTTCAGCTTATGTGGCAGCGGTGCCTCTACCAGAAGAAAAGAATGCTTTTGAATACCCTCGCTTCATTGAGTTCCCCGATGGGGACGGCGTCCCTCATACAGTGGACTTGCAGGCAGAGCCAGACCTGAACGCGATTGAAGAAATACAGAGGAATCCTGACAGGAACCTGTATCTGCTGTTCACTAGGTAACTTTCTAAGGAAAAATACACATATCGGGAGACGTGAGCAGGGCCAACCCTGTACCCTCAGTAATTGATAATGGATCGTTCATGGACATATTTAAATAAAACTCCCACACTTTTAATAAGGGTTTTTCGACAGGTGAAATATCGCTTAATGGCGCTGGTATCTTGAGGTCCGTTTAAACGCTTGTGATTGGATACCTAAATATCTTAATGAGCCAATCGTAAGCAAAACTGAAACGTCAACAATACTAACGCCATCTAGCGATATTTCTATATTATCTAGCCCATGCACTTAGCAAATAATTTAGTACTTGTTGTTTGCAATTGAAATAAAAAACGTTAATCTCATTAATACTGGTAGGATATAGTAGCCTTAAATAACTGAATCCGGTAAGTCCTGCTCACGTCTTTCAAATCGCCTTGTACAGTCACCAGCATTAATATCTGCCACAGCGGAGCGTGAATAAATATCTGACACGACCTACCGGCCCTAGAAATAGAGTCGTATCAGATATTTATGCACGCTTTGTTGTGTCAGATATTGGTGCTGGTGACTGTACTAATCAAATAAAAATTGGAAAATATGTAAGCCAAAACTTTTCATCGATCAAACTGTGTCATGAACATTTTGGGAATTCATTTTTTTTTATTATACAGTTAAATTATCCCACGATTTGTAAAGTTCCGTATCTCAAAAGGAAAAATTGACCCCTTTAGCCCATTATCAAACTACTAAGTATAATTAACTGTATCCCAGTGATAAACTACTCAAGGTACCAATTATTAAGACAAGCTAATCGAAAACTAGAAAAACAAAAGAACTTAAGAAAATAAGAATTAAAAAAATCAATCTAAAGCATCAATATCCATCTAGGCTTATTGATTAGTTTATCATATTACCTTTCCATAACTCTGAAAACATTCTCATTTAAGATATCTTCAAACTACCAGAATATTCTGAATTACATTAATATTATTTATCATATCAGTGATGTGTCAGGTTTCAAGCCGTGACGTGATATACATAATCTTACTAATTAATTGACAATGGGTCACATGATACACGCGAATGTTGTAATTGTTGCCATGTTTTCGCCAATTGGGTACCAACCAAGTTCCACGTGTTATTTTTCAAAACATCTATAATATTCGCTTTTAGACAGTTTTTCAACGTTTTTCAACCTTTTTGGTGGAACTGTTTCATTTGCAAACTCATGATTTTCTCTGAAACCATATTTTTTCGGAAGAACTTTCAAAAAACAAACCTAACATAACCTACTATGCTCTATAAAACCATAAGAAAATACAATGAGATTTTTTTTGTTTCGGAGAAACTTGAGAGTTGGGAAATAAAACAATGGCAAATAAAACGTTTGACGCCAGTCTGTCTGTTTGAATGTCTGTGCCATCGTAACTTTCAATGAGTGGATCAATGTCGATGCGGTTTTTTTTTACGTAAAACCCAATTTTCTTGGAGTGGTTCTTAGCTATGTTTTTGAGATATTGGAATTTGAAATTACAATTTTAAGGGTTTTTCAACTATTTTAAGTTTACTTTTATTCTGATTAGTTTTTTCTTAAATCCTTAAATGGGGGTTTAAATTCAAGGTTCAATCGATCTACTCGTATAACCAAGTTACGTTTGTTCTGCAACTTTTCAAAAATATGACCAATATTAATTTCCTTTTTTTCATACAGATTAAAATGTTATTTTCCATTTAAGCAATATAATATTGTAATATTTAATTAATTTTAAAATTTTCATTTTAATTTGCATATTTAATTGCAATTAATTTGGTATTTCATTGATTATAATCAATAATCAGTTACATTCTATACAATACTAAATTGTCACTTGTTAGCACATTAAAAAATGTTCATCGTAGTGATGTCAAACAAATGTCAAAAATTGCTTAAAGACCCCTGTACCAAGAGATAGCGATAACACCACCATGTCCGATATACTGATTTGACGATTAAACTTTGAGGCTCAATCATCATCATCAGACTACAGCAGTCCACTGCTGGACATAGTCCTCTTTCTTCCATGGCGCGCCACAACACTCTGTCTTCAGCCCCTCGCATCCTCCGCCGCCAGCGACCCTCTTAAAGTCGTCTGTTCACCGTGCCTCAGGACGCCGCGTTTTCCCGTCCATGGTCTCCATTTGAGGACTCGTCTGCTCCGCCGTTCATCGGTCCTTACATTATGTCCGTACTTATTAGCAGCTGCAGCACAATAAATGATGTAAATTCAAGTTACATGAAAAAGTTACAAAAAAAGTAGCTTACTTTTGTTAGTAGAATCGAACCTTGAATTAAAAGTCAAATACCCTGTATACATATATTTAATACAAAATCACACACTGGGAATATTTTGATAAAATCCTGATCCCCTGTGACGCACAACCCACAGGTTGTAAACGTTGCTTGAGGTAATCAACAAGAAGTAAACAAATTACATGATCAGACTTGGTAAACAAGGCGCACCGAGGGTTGAGGGTTTGAACAAAATGAACGCAGTGTGGGTCATTTTAGGTGATTACTGACGTAGACAGACAGACGTAAAAAGTAAAAAATGTATACTATTATTATTCATTGTTGCTATAAGAGCTACGAGTGCCTTCATACTAAATTTCAAGTTTCTAGGACTACTGAATATTTTGTGTGGTAACACTTATTTTCTCAAAAATGTCCGTAAAAGTCTACATTATTCCTTATATATCAGAAGGCTAAGTGCATAGTTTATGGTCAGCGAGAAATTAAAAAGTTAAAAAGATTGCAGGCGCGCTAGCTCGACAATAATTTATTATTAATTAATTAATTTATTATTGTAGAGCCAAAGTTTTATAAAAAGTGAAAAAGGCCATGGAAATGTTGGCACAAGTCGTAGACAGCCAACTCAAATGGCTGCTATCAGTTATTTTGTTGGAACTCCAGACTTTTTTTATTGGATCTGAAACAGCTTGTGTTTTCGGTGGAAAAATACACCTGCATTTTTTTTATGAAAAAAAAAGCGGGAAAGCTTGAAATTTTTTAAAATGTCATAATAATATTTTGTTGAGAAAAGGTTTATTCTAATTTAGTTTTTTTCCTTCACCATTTTTGAGAAAAGCTTGATATTAGTCTCGGCTGGAATAGCAATTACTGGCTTCGTATTATTTAAACGGAGTCGCAAGCTCGTCCGTTTAATTCTCATACTCACCCAGCAATTGCCTACTTTCAGGCCACGAGAATAATCTACTATTAAGAACTGTATCTTTTAATGGCGTTGACTTAGAATTTTGACTGTCTCTGCTTCAAGGGGCAGTAAGACCCGAATATTTTATATTAATTTTAGTTTGATATCTACGCGTTCTTGACAAAACGGGTCTCGACAGAAGGGCAGACAGACGGACAACGAAATGAACTTATAAGGGTTCCATTTTTTCCTTTTGAGGTACGGAACCCTTAAAATAACTTCGATTAGCTTGTCAAGGCACATGGCTTGTTTTGTTTATCTTTGTTTAGTTGTAAAAACTGATAAAGAGTTTTGATTTGAGTGTTGATAATAAGGTGCAAAGTCCAAGTTCAAAGTTCGCTTTTGCTTGAAGTATACCAATTCAAACTTTGCTGGTGTCCATTAAGAGAGAGAGAGAGAGAGAGAGAAAATTTTTTTACATTTTCGATACACAGAAATTACATTACAAGGAAAGAATAAATACAAAATGAGCATTGAATAGTGTAGGCCTAAATAAGCAGAAAGTTGTTACAAATCAAACAGCTCGAACTATCGTTTTACGGAACATATCCACAAGTCTGCTTGCTCAATTTTATGTATGCTTTTTATTTAGTATTTACGACAAAAAATATCCTGTCATAACGAGATAGGTACAGGTGACGGTGTGAATTTTGACTACGCGACAAATTTTATTGTCGTCTTATAAGGGTCAGGCTGCTGTAACCACAGTTTTTGTCGTAGGTGCTGACGCTTCATTGCTCTTGTCCGAATGAGAATGAGTTTGATGCATGGCAGTACGACTAACAGAAAAAATAAGGCCTTCTAGCGTGAAAGTTTTGATATTTTTATTTTCAGGATTTATGAAAAAAGGTCAATAGGTTTTTGATAAATTTTGCTTTCTTCTTGATTTTTTCATTGGTGAAGATTATGTCCTGTTAAAAGTTATCTTTTGCTCAGGTTTTCACAACATTGTGCCAAACAGCTAGCTGTGCGCTGTTTTATCTAATCATTAATTTCATATTCTCTTGTGCATTTCATATCAGTAAGGGTAATATCCTTTTATAATTTTCATGTTTCTTTTATTATAGCTAAAAATAATGCTGTTATAGAATTAACTAATTTTTACTTAACTTATATTTTCAGACGTAACCCAACCAGCTCACAGACTTTGGTCATCGACGATGCCAACTCCATCCGCAACTCCAACTTCAATCCCAACCACCCCACCGTAGTCGTCGTTCACGGCTGGCTCAGCAACCAGAACAGTGACATCAATCCTACGATCAGGGATGGTAAGATTTATAACGTGATCTGACAGAGCAGTTATGGATTCAAAATGACAACAGACTACATGAAAATTTTCCTCCATCATACTTAGTATTTATTATCCAAACTTAATTATACTATCCTTTTCATACATGGTATTTTTTTAGCTCTGTCCATTCTTTTACATCTATTGGTCATTTGATTATATAATATTAAAACAAAATTATTAAGTTGAATGAAATATTATAGTAAACTAACCTAAACTAACACAGTATATACATACATCATAACTAAACTGACAAAATAGCACTACGCAAAAGGAGAAATTTGTTTTAGTATTTATCAAAAACTTGTTAATATATTTGCTCAAAAACTTATAAATAAACTGTCGTTTTCTTCAAGCGTACCTCAACAAGGGCGAAACCAACGTGATCGTTCTGGACTGGAGACGTCTTGCTCTCATGGACTACGTGACAGCTGCCCTTGGTGTCCCAGCTGTGGGTCGTGGGCTTGGCCAGTTCCTTCGCTTCGTCAACCAGGTCACCGGCGCACGATTTGACAACATGCACCTGGTCGGCTTCAGCTTGGGTGCTCATCTCGTGGGCAATGCTGGCAGGGAGCTCGGTGGCTCTGTAGCACGTGTAACTGGTATGAACGATATCAAAAATTAAAGTGAACCTAGGGTCTGTTTGTGATTCTATCACCACAATTTATTTATTATGACCTAAAGTCCTATTGGTACATTACGGAAGTCACACTATTTCTGTAATTTATTACTTATCCATCCATCCATCCCAGCCTGTATACGTCCCACTGCTGGGCAGAGGCCTCCTCTTGGAACAAGAGGGTTATTACTTATATAGTTATTAAATTTGCGATAGTGACTGCATTGGACTGAATAATGCAACTGATTTTTACAAGCTTTTATTTAGTTTCACCTGTCCCGTTGTCTGTCTGTCTGTAATCAAATCTTGCATATTAAATTCGAACAAGTTTCAGTAGATGGTTTGAGTTGAAATTTGGTATACTAATGTAAATTGCGTGACAGTAGAATAATCTGGTACTGACATCGTGGTAGTCCGGCCAGGACCGTCTCCACACTTCAACGGTTAATGGTATCGACTTGAAATTTGGTATGCAAATGTAGTTTGGGTCACAATACAAGAAAGATTGAGATTCAGTTAAATGATAATTTAAAGTTGTCAACAGTGTTTTGAACACTCAAGCAAGGGCTCGTTGATTAATTTCCTTATGTTTTAATTTAACGCCATCTTTATAACCGGGTTTTATCATCATCATCATCATCCCAGCCTATATACGTCCCACTGCTGGGCACAGGCCTCCTCTCAGAACAAGAGGGCTTGGCTTGAGAGGGGACCGGGTTTTATATTATTAAGGAAATCATGCTGTTTTTGGTAAAATATTTTATTTGATATCTGCACAAAGTCGAAAATTCTTTTGTAACTTAGCTACCGAACAAGTTTCTAATACAGGATAATTAATTATTTAATAGGTCTTGACCCGGCTGGTCCCTTGTGGAACCTGAACAGCAACGCTCTGAATCCCAATGACGGGCGTTACACTGAAGCAATCCACACTGACGGAGGCTACACTGTGGGAGGTCTTGGTATCGGCTCTGCAATCTGCAATGCTGACTTCTTCCCCAACGGTGGTATCTCTCAGCCTGGCTGTCTGACCAACATCTGCAACCACAACCGCGCCTGGGAACTCTTCGCTGCTACAGTAACGCACAACCACCTGGTAGGCCAGCAGTGCTCGTCCAACTGGCAGGTCACTTGGAACAGTTGCAGTGGTAACTCGCTGCACATGGGCAATGATGATTTGAGAAAATCTGGGTAAGACATCCTGACAATTATTTTGTTAATTACATTTACTCTCTAAATCGTCAAAGAAGTTAAAAATTGGAGAAAAGTTTTTTTTCTTCTGTAACGTAAATATTTCTCGTTGTATGAAAACTCTGATCTTACTAACTAAGATCATTACAGAATTTTAGTGTCACATACTAGAGCGATTAAATCCTAATTTCAGTTTCTTCAACTCCCTCGTATTTCTAAATGCTTGTTTTTCTAAATCGCACTTTTTCGAATGTTTGTTTTTAATGTAATTTCTCCTTTTTCTTGTTTTCAGATCCGGCATGTACCGATTGGACACCGAGAGGAGATATCCCTTCTAATGATTGTTTATGATGATTTTGAAACGTGATCTGCTATATCAGGCTGACTGATGTAAAATAAAAAGCCACCTTGACGGAATAAACATAACAATGTTTTATTTTATCTACCTCAAACATTCCACTATCATAATCCTTTCTAGAATATAAAGGTACTAGCTTTTGCGCGCGACTTCGTCAGCGTGTACTTTAGTTATCAGGGCATATCGTCACTACTTTGAAATATCTCGTATCTCAAATCAATACGACAGCAAAATTGACCTTTGAAATAATGTTCATAAAGTTCACTTAGAAAAGTATCAATTTTGAGATACGAGCTTTTTTCAAAGTAGTGACGATATGTTTTAATGAACCCCCGTTATAATTGTGTCATGGGTATCTGTGTGTGTAGCAAAGAACTGCCGTAAACGATAGGTAACAGTTTACTACAGTACTTACTTCGCTAAAAACAACATTTTTTACCAGTTTTGAAGCTAGTTTATGAAAAGTTTTATGCAAAGCACGAGAGTAAATTAATTATTTTGCGAGAACTTAATTTTACTCTAAAACTCGAAGTATATATATTAGAAATTGCACTGTACATAATATTTTATAAATTAGGTAAAAGATAAATAAGAAGGAATAATCACACAAAATTACGCTTCCTTAATATTATTGTTTTTTTTTATAGCCTATATAGTGTCCGGCTGGAATCGCTCCAAATCGTCCCGCCACCTTCTTTTAGGCCTACCTCTGCTCCGGTGCCCGTCGCTTGGATCCCAATCAGTGGTGATTTTGGCCCAACGATCCGGATGCATCCGGCAGACATGCCCTGCCCAGTCCCACTTGCGTTTGGCGGTTTTTGTCCCCATATCAACAATTTGGGGTTTTTGAGCGCAGTTCAGTGTTCCTTATTCTATCGGCTCTTCGAACACCCAGGATACATCATTTTAAATATCAATTTAATTTCCACATTTTAGTTGTACATTTTGTATGAAAACCCCCCTCCTCTATTGAAGTCGCCAACACCATACGGAGCATTTTAAATTGTGATCAGCCATATTTTTTGTCTAGAAATAAGGAAATCTCATAAAACTCCCCCCCTAAGAAGTCGAAACCTACTTCTTCTTTCTTTATCTTTGCCTACGCAGATCATTTATATTTGTTATCAGGACCCTGTAAGTATACCAATTTTCATGATGCTCAGTCCAGAATTGAGAAAATTTCCATACAAAATTTAACCCCCATTTTACCACTTTAGGGGAAAGTTTATACATTTCACCTACACGGATAATTTTTAATTGTAATTGAGAACTTATACACCTATTTTCATACTTCTAAGTCCAGAAATGAGAAAAATTCCAGGGTTAGTCTCACTTCGTCTAAAAAGCAACTGGTCTATGTAGCATGTGGTCTAAAAAGCAGCTGGTCTAAGTAGCTAGTGGTCTATAAGGCAACTGGTCTAAGTAGCAAGTGGTGTATAAGGTAACTGGTCTAAGTAGCAAGTGGTCTAAAACGCAACTGGAAGCTGGTCTTAAACGCTTTTCGCCTAAAACGCAACTGGTCTAAAAATACAACTCGTCTATAACGCTACTCGTCTAAAACGCTTCTCGTCTAAAATGCAACTGGTCTAAACACAAATTAGTCTCCCTATACTCACTACCATACGTACGAAATCTTTTTGAGTAGGTTTCATTACGACTTCACACTAATATTATAAATGCGAAACTTTGTTTGTTCGTTACAATCACGCGTAAACAGCTGAACGGAATTTGCTAAAATTTTGCACGCAGGTAGGTCGTTGCAAAATTTCAGTGTGTGTCTTCTAGGATAGGACATAGAATATTTTTATCCCGGTAAAGTGTTCCTGTGGGATAAAATTAAATTAACTTACAACATCAAAAATCAATGGGAGTCAAACTGCAGGCGGAATAAACAATAAAATACACGTAATAAAGTTTTAATTTTAGATTGATGCCGGCATGCATACTTATGTGTGATAGTCTGATAGGATAGCTTCTACTCGAAATATGATTTCTAATAAATCCTGCAGTTTTCGTTTTTAGTTTGATAACCAGGGTGGAAGGTGAACCATCCCACCTGAGATATTTCTGGCGCAAATAGTTCGAGGGTAAAATGGGTATACTTAATTTTACCCGAGTTAAACATTCTACTTTTCATTTCGACTGCGAGGAAAATAAATTTACAGAATTATAATGTATATGAATATGATATAAATTAATAATTACTTAGTTACTAATGAAAATACAGTAAGATAATTAAAAATTAATAATGAATTAAACAAGTATCCACTTAGACCAGCTGCTTTATAGACTACTTGCTACTTAGACCAGCTGCTTTATAGACCACTTGATAATTAGACCAGTTGCCTTATAGACCACTTGCTACTTAGACTAGCTGCTTTATAGACCACTTGCTAATTGGACCAGCTTTCTTATAGACCACTTGCTACTTAGACCAGTTGCCTTATAGACCACTGGCTACTTAGACCAGCTGCTTTTTAGACCACATGCTACATAGACCAGTTGCTTTTTAGACGAAGTGAGACTAACCCAAATTCCATACAAAATTTACCCCCCCATTTTACCCCTTTAGGGGGGAATTTTATCCATTTCACCTACACAGATAATTTTTAATTATAAACGAAAACTTATTAACTTATTTTCATACTTCTAAGTCCAGAAATTAGAAAATTCCACATAAACTGCACCCCCTATTTCACCTTTGGGATGAAATCTAAAAATCCTTTCTTAGTGCTCACTAACATGCTCAATAACTTTCAGGAACCAAATTTCAAGTTTCTAGGCCCAGCGGTTTGGGCTGTGCGTTGATATATAACCCAGTGGGTCAGTTTTGCCTTTTATATATATAGATAGATTATTTTCTTCTTTTAATATTGGCATTATGATTGTTTGTGGCCTATTTTGATAGGGTAAAGTGTGTTAAACCTAAAATAAGGTAGGTATGCCTTTTTTATAGAAACTAACCCCTTGTTTTACCATCCATTGATTAAATTTATCTGACGGATAAATGTGATGCCGTATCTGTTTGTTTTGTCCGAATTCGACGTTTTAATCGTTGCCATGTTATTTTAATTGTTACTTCCTAAAATTCTGTTTAGCATGCACGGTGACGCAAACGAGTTGATATTTTTACAAAATCATAAATAACGAACTAGTTGAGACCAAAACTTTTACAACGCAGATAGCAAATCCAAAGCTACGACTCTAAACTTGCTTGACGTCAAAGAAAATACAGCTAAATACTAATGTATGGCTAATATTTGGTGAAAGAGTATTTCCCATTACAAGTTATGATGGGACTTCCTAAGTTGGCGCGGCGCCGGCGTCGCTGAACTAACTTGCACACCGAATAAATTCTCTTGAATTAACTTTGATAATGTTCGTTCCCTAACTTGTTATTATGGTAATGAGATTGAATAGGTATTTAGATTTCGATATTGTTTTGTTCATATTAATAAAAAGGTGAGGTACGAAAGGTGTTTTATACTGGGTATAGTCTGTGATAATAAACTATATATTATGTGGCCTGCCAATGATGAATTTGCCCGCCAACGCGTGAATCGTAAAAGAGAAGCGTCAATCGTAACAAAAGTAAAGGGTACACTTAAAATGAAAATGTCCAAAAACGAACGTCCTGACTTATTGACAGACTCATCAATGCCCAGCCCAAACCTTTGGAATTAAAACCTAAAAATTTGCATTTACCACGATGTATATTTTGATATTGCCATGATTTGCGAAACTCCGGAATTTCAAATAAAACTGCTGAAGTTGACGTGTTGGTGCTGAAGTACCCGGTACCTTTCCGAGAAATGCGATGGGAAATGATTATTCAATACATTATTTTGTACTGTATAACGTAGGTACTCTAGCCCATACTATGTTTCCTGTAGCTTGGGCGTAAAAGGTGCCACATTGATTTCCCTTCCAACTATCACACGGAACCAAAATCTACGCTCCTGTCACCGGCCGAGTGCGGACCGAATTCCATTTTATATCCCCAATAACTTACGTTATTCCCATAACCAATAACGCACCTGAGCCGTCGATATCTTTGTGACATAATGTTTTAGTACTAACGGCGGACAGTGCATTCGTATTATTAGATCACAGTGTGAGAAGAAATGAAAGAATTGCCATTTCATTACATTCACGTCCATTAGCAACACGGAAGGACAAATCGCAAGAAGTTTGATCACGCTAGATTTAGCATCGCTATTGTTTCTACTTTTCATAAGAATTTAATCATCACACACAAACATCACGCCTATATTCCCAAATGGGGTAGGCAGAGCACACGAAACGTTACCTCTTCGGAGCCACTTTTAGTAATTTTAGGTTTGAAGTTTGACAAATACGGTACAATAGTGAAAGTGAAGTCATGATCTGCTTAAACGGTATACCTAACCTACCTAAACCTATATACTTAGTCGCCTCTCGAGCATCAACTTTTTCAATAATACTTACCGTAACGTTAATGACGAAATAAGTCCGCAAAATGAATACTGAGCCATGTGCAGTGGTTTTATTGCAGAGTTTAGTATTTGCACCGTTTGAGGTAAAAGCTCCCATAGGGTCCAAGTGAAATATTTAACGAAGGGATTCGTAAAATAAATTTTTCGCGCCTGGTAAAAATGACTGGTGACTAGAGAAGGCAGGCAGATAATTTTGCGCCAACGTATGAGCCTGGTCATTCAACGCAGAAACGCTGGCTGTCCCCTGGGTATATGCCGTCGACTAACATTATAAAAGATATTCATCATCATCATCATCATCATCATCAGCCTATGTTCGTCCACTGCTGGACATAGGCCTCTTCCATGGCACGCCACTGAGCACGATCCTCGGCTACTCTCATCCAGCTCTTGCCAAAGAAAGATATTACTGATTTCAAATGTTCATAAGTGCTTTGATTACATTACTTTACGTTTGTTATATAAACGCCAGTATCCTGTCCTTTTGATACAACAAGTGCGAAAGTTTGTGAGGATTTAAAGAAACACATAGGCTACCTACCTACTTTTAATTTCGATTTTACCATAAAATAACTTATTATCTTACGCTAAGTTTAGCTACGAGAGATAAAATTTGGCGACGAATATGAAAGCCACGATGTAAGTTTTAGAAATCCCCATGGGTAATAAAATCCCTGAATTTCAATCTAGCTACCAAATAATTACATTATTAGAATCTACAAAATGCGTCAACAGTTTTGGCGTGAAACAAAAATTAAGGATCCATTTCTATTATCACATAACAATCTTTGCTTGATTTATGATTCAGATAATAGATACCTATAAACTAGTTTTCAAATACTTATTGCAGATTGTACCGGGAATTTCAACGTATTTTATTACATACACGCATACATTGCACTGCGGATTCCCTGGTTGAACAAAGAAAAACGGTAAAAGTTAAGGTAAAAGGATTTGAGCTGTAGTTCCCACGTGAGCCCAATGCGGATCAAGAACCTCACAGACACCCTTGAATAACTTTGCAAGTATATTCATGCTTTTTTCTTTTACTAATTGATTAATTTCGCACATAAATTACAAACCTTCCGCTCTTAAAAAAAAGTATAACATATGAAACCTAATTGTTTGATATTGCTTTTTTTTTTCAATCTTCGCTCGCTTATCTTCTTTATAATGCTTAAATAAACGAATTGTAGGCTACCACGGCTTTTTAATATATCTTGTAAAACTATGATTTTATCTGAAACATCTGGAGGCATTATGTGGACTATGTACAACACCTGCCCTTGTCTGGTGATATGTATCACTCGGTGTTGGTCATAGTGGTCTGGGTTCACCTCTAAATCTCGAGACCGCAATAAGATATAATATTTAAAACGAGATCAGATTCCAACAAATTTTATAGAAAAAGACTTGCTATATAACGTTTTTCTTGATTTCCGTTAACTTTGAGAGATGGCTCACTGGTATTAAAAAAAAATGGCTTACTCTTTATTTGAGAACTGTTTATAAAATGAATTTTTCCACGGTTTTAAAATAATAAAGTTGGTGGAAATCGAGTAACTACGGACACCCCCCGGTACTGACTAAAATAACGACTAGGTATAATATTGCATCTCAAAACTTTTTAGCAATATTAGAACTGTGTTGCAAGACTTGCCGTTTTTTACATGGTTAAGTTAATATTTTTGATGGGATAATGATTACAGCCGTTGTTTTAACAACCCCTTGGCCCTTTAGGGCAAATTATAAAATTCACAAACTTGACGAGTGACATTGACGTGATACAAAATATAGGTAAACATCAAATTAGCTCACTTTTGTTAAATTTTTTATGCTAAATAACAAAGTGTTATTAGGAAAAAAAAAGCGTCGTTAAGTTTTTTTTTCCTTGGGATGTTGTAGTCTTTGAGGGAAGTGGACGCACTACGAAAGTTAACTTATGTACGTCGGCGGCCGATCGTAAAATCCGCCAGATCACGAAATTCCTAGGCATATCGTGAAATGGCGCCATTTCATGATATGCCCAAAAGTTGGCCAGGCATATCACGATGTGCCTGAGAAACAATACGGCAGATCGATTAGAGCAACGCATTCGTCGATGTTCCTAGCTCTATACCGGGCACATCGTGATATGCCAAAAAAAAATACGACGAGCGAAGCGAGAAGTGGTTAGTATGAATTGTGACCACAACGCACGAGCCGAGCGAGCGAAGCGAGTGAGCCGCGGCAGCGGCCGGCAAAGTGCCAGAACCGATATGGCGGCGTTTCATGATATGCCTAGGTATTTCATGATCTGCTTAAACGTTACTAGGAAAATCGTTAATCGGTGAGTTTTGAACGATCGGCCGCCGACATATAGATATTTTTGACGTCTTGGTAACGTACGTACATATATTTATGCCCTTGACTGAACAACATTTATATTTTCTAATCCTTTCTACTAATATTATAAATGTGAAAGTTTGTGAGTGAGTGAGTATGTTTGTTACTTCTTCACGCTGAAACGGCTGGACGGATTTGGATGAAATTTGGCAAAAAGTTAGTTTATAACCTGGATTAAAACAAAGGATACTTTTTTTCCGATATTCCCACGGGATAGGGATAAAATCTCTAAATACCAGTTTTAGCCCGCTGGGCTTAGAGTCACGACACGTTACTCTAAGCGACACGTTACTTTACCCTCCATTAAAAAGCTTGGCTGCCGATAACACTGTAGATGTCACCTAGCTTATAGTTTATTCAAATAAAACCTGAACTTCATGTATCTAATGAATAAATAAAATGCTAGACAGAAAAAAAAACCGGCCGAGTGCAATTCGGACTCGCGTACGAAGGGTTCCGCAGCATTTTTTATTACAACATTAGACATTAACTAAAAAAACTCATTTTTTGTATGGGAGCCCCCCTCTAATATTTATTCTATTTTAATTTAATTATTTATCTTAAAAGTGAATATACGACTTAATATTCTATGAATTTTTCAAGCGTCTACCTTTTGCCGTTATTAATATCGAGCAAAAAACGGCAAAATAATCACGTTTGTTGTATGAGAGCCCTCTTTGAATATTTATTTTATTCTGTTTTTAGTATTCGTTGCTATAGCGGCAACAGAAATACACAACCATAATGTCTTAGCGCTTTTCAACTTCATAAGGAGATATTCAAAGAGCCTTGTAGATATCACAGAGGGCCGAAGAACTGGCAACTTTCTCCAATAAAGAATTATCTTAGTTATTCGAGAGGGAGTCAAATTAGGACATCTACTAATATATTTCGGATTCATTTTAAAACTTCTGGTATACCTAAATGACGGAAGTTTGCCCGTCCCTTGCTCCTTATTTCACATCGCATTGGGCCGCTATCCAGCTGCAACAAACGAAAACTTACGAATAACCCGTACTCGTACAGCCAGAGTGAACGGGCTCTCCGACAACCGTTAGCCTTATCGGACCAAATTTACATAATACCTACAACCCAGCCACCGCCTGATATTGCTGCCGTCGAGATTATCGCGTATAAGCCGTCTTCGCCAGCGATGAGACGGAACGTCATAAATTAATAACAATAGCTATATATAGAGTGGTAAGCTTAGTACCTTGCATAATTTGCGTGCCGTGATATAGTTTGGTATCATTTCAGCCTCAGATCCTTTACTGATGCGTCCGCGGTAGATGACTAAAACATTACTTTCAGCGATAGACGCTTTTACAGTAGGTACCTATTTTTTTACATAAATCAAATCCGTAATTGACCACTATCTTACCTAATGAAGAGTTCAAATTCAACTTTTTTTTGCATATATTAGACAATTATTATCAATTCTAACTAAATCAGATCACATTCATAGATATTGGTTGAAATCAGTAGACCTAGATTTAGCTTATGAATTTGCTGATGTAAAATCTCCGTAATATATACAAAAATTAAACCTTATCATCAAAACAACTAGTTTTGAAATATAAAAAAATATAAACTTTTTTGACATCTATAAGTTCAGCAGTGACGATTTTCCATCAAAGCCTACTTTATTCATTTGAGGGTTGAATTTCAAAATACCCTTTCTTCGAACGAAGTAACCTAAAACAGAAGTGCAAATGCCGATAAAGAATTTTGTTATTACAATAACTACCAGCAGAATCGCTACGATCCTTGCAAATCGCTTTCTATGCAACGATGCATAATAAAATAGGTAATTCACCATCAGACGGGCTGTTTTATTCCTGTTTTACTGGTATAACTAACGGGCTATTTGCATCCGTATGTTTGCGCAGACGATTATATCCGCACCATTATCCCACTTCAGCCGTGTGCTGCAGTTTTCTGCTTTACCGGAACGATTTATGGTTATTCGAGTATTAGTAAAGATGGCGGATGCCCTGGAAGATGATTTTTTTAAACTTAGCGCTTTGAAGTTGTAAGAAATCTGGGGATGTTAATCATTTCAGTTTAAATATATGGTAGTCGTATGTTTGGCTATAGTTACCTACCTACCTTTTTGAAAAACTTAAGTGGAGCTCCTCTTGTATCAAGTAGTAGCGCAACTATGTATATAACCAAGTATCTAATCTTACTATGACAAAAACCGGCCAAGAGCATGTCGGACACGCCCAAGATAGGGTTCCGTAGCCATTACGAAAAAATCAAGTAATATTTTTCTAAGGATTTCGTATTGTGTACGGAATCTTCCAAGTTTAAGTATATTTTATTTACTCTGACACTACTACTAATTCTCAAGCAATTTTAGCGGCTATATTTTTCCTTGTAAATGTGATATACTTACTACCATTATGTTTTTTTTCAAATTTTTCTACCTAATAGTTTAGATTTTATAGGGGGGGGGGCTCGATTTTAATGAAAATTTGCACTTTCATGTTGAATATTTGGCAATTATTTTGAATATTTCGATTTTTCGATTCAGTGATCTCACTGAAAAATCGTCCTGGCGACCCCGTTAGTCCAGAAAAAAAAATCACCCCCACTATATATTACCCCTTTGTCGGCGTGACTGATATGTGACGGTCTCTGAGCTTAGCCGCGGACAGACAGACAGACAGACAGACAGACATGGCGAAAGTATAAGGGTTCCTAGTTGACCACGGAACCCTAAAAAACCGGCTATTTAATTGCGAGTTGTACTCGTGTACAGTGAGTTCTGTACAGATTTGAAGTTGTATGTGAAAACTTACAACAGACAAATATGAATCCACCCTAGATACCTTGAATTTCAAAATCTTACAGTATTATTTATTTACTGAAATTACACAGTGTGATGGTAAAACCAAAGTACATAAAAAATAGCAAACAGCAACAAGCAGTAACAAGCAGTAGTAATTAATAAATCATTAATGAACAGAGGCCTTTCATCCATCATCACATGAAACCTCAAACATTCGTCACGTTCACGTACCGACGCTCATCTGCTTGTAAGCCCGTATTCACGCAAGCAAGACGCAGGTCAGCGCTAGGAGCCACACACGCTTTCATCTATTACAGAGCTAGAACAAGCGTGAAGAAGCGTCAGGACCTAATTAAGTTAGGAAATAATTTGGCCTTTACCAGTGCTGGTTATGTAAGATGTTTAATTAATACTGATTATCAGATTTACAGACCCATACCACACCATAGCCGCAACAACAAGGACATAATTCAAGTTATAGTGCCACTTCATCATTGAAGGTTGGCAGTCAGCTCCCTTATTCTCGTCCTGTCCATAATCAGCTTAAATAGCTGTTCTACTGTTTTGAAGCCGGCATTACATTTTGAACCCCGGCTCGCACATCTGAGTTTTTCGAAATTCATGTGCGGAATTACATCCACGAGCTTTGCGGTGAAGGAAAACATCGTTGATGCAATCCGCACTGCCATTTTGCCCATCATAATATTATTATACTGAGTTGCAAAAAATCTGCCCACCAAATGTATGCAGTACTGAATAGCTAATTTTATTTTGTTCTTAAGCCGGGCCAAATTTTGTGCCGCTGAGTATAGTTTCTAGTTTTAAGGGAATCTGCATAGGAACGTGTTATTTTTCGGTACGATAGTAAGGCACTCTTCGTGCGGGACTAAGACTCACGCGTGGCTGGTTTTATGATTTACGGTGGGGATTTTTACTCTACGTTTTACATTCGTACAAAATTTTTAAATGTTTGTTTGGGTAAAAACGTTTAAACGTTAGAATAAAGCACTGTAGATTAAACCATGAACCTGTATCAAGAAGAGGAATATCAATGTCGGCGGCCCATCGTAAAATCCGCCAAATCACGATAGTCAAGGCATATCGTCAAATGGCGCCATTTCTTGAATTGGCTAAGTGACATCCGCCATATGGTTCAAAACTCACCGTTTAACGATTTGCCTACTGACGTTTAGGCAGATCCTGAAATTCCTAGGCATATCATGAAACGCCGCCATATCGGTTCTAGCACAGCCGGCCGTTTCGCTCGTCGTACCTAATTTTTTCTTTTTTTCGGCATATCACGATTTGCCCGGTATAGAGCTAGGAATATCGACGAATGCGTTGCTCTAATCGATCTGCCGTATTGTTTCTCAGGCACATCGTGATATGCCTGGCCAACATTTAGGTATATCATGAAATGGCGCCATTTCATAATATGCCTTCATAGGAATTTCATGATCTGGCGGATTTTACGATCGGCCGCCGACATAAATAAGGGAAAATGAAGATTGAATGCTTTTATTCTTGCTGTTATCTTGCATTTATATTTTAACCAGCCGCGTTATTTTCAAAAAACGAGCTAGCGGAGCCACTCTTCTAAGTAAAGTACTTCGTACTACCTACCTGTACTAGTACGTAGTTCTGATATAATAAATACGGCTGTAAAAATTACGTGCCTAAGTTAAAAAACTTGTCTGAAATAAACTACGTAACTTTAAAATCTAAAGGCAATTTCAACGAAAAATAACAAATTAAAAGTAATTGTGCACGTCTATTATTAATTCTAAATAACTCAGCAAACAACTTCCTCCGCAGTAAAATTGAAAAGGTAAGATTAGTCAAAACTTTTACTACAACATAATAATTCATAACCTCGATAAGTTTTGAAATAACGAACCTTCTGCAATTGACGAAAAAAAAGTAATATTAGTGTGTTAAAATACTTTATAACTCAAATAACTTCTTACACAGCGTGTAGTAAAAACATACTTTAAAATGAGTAATTAGTACAGTACGCTATGTATTGCCATAAAAAATCTGTGGGGTAGATTTGTGGGGTATGGTACTTTGATAGTTCATAAAGAGTATGCCAATTGATTGGTGGTTTTAAATAGACTATTTTGCTATTACAAGCCTGGATTTCTTATGATTAAGGGTGTAAATTTCAGCAGCTACGAGTAGGTACACTACGCGATACCTAGATCACAGAGCACTTATAACGGGAGCTGTCCTTAACTTATCTTTGCAATACATTCTTTTCTAGCTTTTTTCGTGGGGAGCGAGGTATACACGTAAATCACACGTCTATAAGTACTCACATCAAAGTTTGTTAAGTATGTATGAATTATGATCCCGACGAATATCAACACAAATCTGTCACACAAATGCGAAATGCGTACGAAATTCAACATTTTCTTTTAGCAATGCGATGATTACTTATCACATTTAAGTAAATAGTCGTGGTAGTATTAGTGGTTTGACCTAATTGCGTCATTACTCCATATTTAATAGAGTAATTATATCGTTGACAACACATAACTCTTCTACTCTCTTGAGAAGTTGACGCTCGAAAACGTAGGCGTAGCTGTTGTCAAACGCGACCGACAAATGTTATGTACTCGTAGAATATTTTATTATACTATGTAACAGAATTATCTGCCTCTTAAGCAAAGGATCCTGAGTTCCAGCAAGGCTCATCTCTGAATTTTTCGCAATTTTTGTGAAAATTACCTTTGAAGTTTACTATGATCTTTTTGGAGAAAGCTATCACGAATCAAACCTAAAATTCAACGGCGTGTGTGGAGTTCTCAATTCACATCGACACGAGTGGGAACTAAGTAAAATAACACGATCATATTTAGTTATTAAATAAAAAATGATATCCGGAAGAGATTGCGAAAATGAAATAAACTTAGTACCTATTCTATTAATAAACAAACAGCTTGATTACAATTCGTAAATTTAACTAAAAAAAAAAACTTTTTTTTTAGATTTTCAATTTTCACGAAAATTGAGAAACATATTTGTATTTTTAAATTATTAAAGAGTGTTCTTAACAAGCCGGTTTCGGTTTTTTTTTCCGAATGTTGGGCCGAAGTTCGTATTCGGTTCAAACCACATTCGGTCCATCTCTAAAAAGGACATTAGTTTAATAAAGAATATTTTTATTGTAGTTAAACCCTTTCATACTGTACACTCTTGTGCTTAGTGATATCTAGGCTAGTGCCCCCAAAATTCTCGTCAGTCCGTCAGTTTGATCATTGGAAAATTTAGGACATGTAATTTTCCTTTTGTCGCTGAAAATGATGAAGATATGGGCAGTGTAAAAGTTCCTTAATTGTGACGTCGGCCGGCCGTGTGACACTTTTGAGCACGGCGTGACGCCACGGTCCCCAACTCCCGAACTTTAACGCGTTTCAACTTTGTAATTTTGTGTTTGATTGCCAAAAGAAAAATACGTGTCCAGATTTTTTGGTAATTTAACTGACAGACTAAATAGAATAATATTTTTTTACCCAGGAAACTACCCAAGACGTGCAAAAGCCAGAGATGATATTTATATTTACACCCGTTTGCTACGAGTATCTCCTGTCATAAGTGGCCAGTGCCTTAAACTGACTCGTACAAAAAGCGCCATGATCTAATAGCTGCGGCCTCTGTTCGCAGTAACGGTGGCCATTACTCAAAGAGGGTTCTAAGAGGCTGGGCCACCTGAGCCAGACCCGCAATCTTTCCTGCAATGCAGTATAAAGACACATAACCATCACTCAAGATTATGAGTACATATATACGTTGGCTGAATTTCTGTGTTTGATAACTTTTTGTATAAAGTGTGCAAGAGCAACGTGGCAGATTTAGAAGGATGCCTCAATAATAACAATCTAATGAAGAAGTTAACCATTTTAACTGTCGTTGATTGTTCGAAAAATGGAACTATTTAATAATGCTGTTGTGTGTTATTAAAAATTGTTTAGTTGCATTTTATTTTTGTTTGAACTTTGATCTGTTATAAATCCAATGATATCACTATCATTGTTACTTAAATTTTTTTATAAATATTTAATATAATCCCACTTGATATTATAATACTACAGTTTATTGATTTGAGCATTCAATCATTGTCATCACAGAAAGTACAAAGTCCGGAAATGAGGGGTGTTTAAATGATTATTTTTGCTCGCATAGCATCGCGCTTGGTTTTGGAACCTACCTACCTAGTAAAAAAATATCCCTTTTAATTTCACCATTTTATCCGTGTCTTAAATCAAATCATACAAGTACAAAATAAAATACAAATTTGGCTTGGGTGTACGAGTATATTGATCATGAGTACAAAGCGATAGAACAAATTTTGGAAAAACATAAGGTTCTTTACCTACACGTAGAATAGCATAAATAGCTGTTGATAGTTTTAGCAGATTTGACAATAAACATCTTGCGGTTAAAAAATAACCGAAATAATTATATATTTCTTTAACTGCTTTATTTTTACACTAGCCGCTAATACAGCTATTATTGACGATACTTGACATTATAAAGTGAATCGTCGATGAGTCGAAATGTCAGCAAGTTCCTAACACCCTGTACTTTGTTTAGAAGAGGCGTTACCGACAGTGTAGTAGACGCTTTAATGTAATTTATTTAAGTGGTCACCGCGTTTTAAAATCCATGACTTGTTGGAGCTAGGGTTGACACAGGGATTACATTTAATTTTCAAATCTGTGTTCAAATCTGCCAAAAATGTGTTCACATTTAGTATTTTATTTCATTCCAATGAAAATATTTCAAAGCTAAAGTATTTTTTTTATTACATACTAGTATTAATTTTAGATATTTAAACGTTAAATGCATAAAAATATCTATTGTACTCGTAATAAAATAGAGTTGAACTCGTTTTGGTTTAAGTTTTGCCACTAGCATGGAAGCCAGTTGTTTCCATGTAAATCGTTAGAACATCCATGAGAACGCTAGGTAAATTTTGAGGACACAGTCAGCTACCCATCATTCAGTAGCAGCGATTCCATACCGCATGCGGATACTTCGGAGGCACAGAAACAGTACCCGATTTTCCCGGTTCCTCTACGCATGAGCTGCGCGCCGCATCGCGTGAGGCAGTGTGTGGTGCACCATCTTCCTGAACGTACTACTTTGATGATGATGTTCCGAAAAGATCAAACCTAGTCGGACCGTTTTCTGACTTAAAAAGCGTGAATTAATCCATGTTAATTATTAGATTGGCTACGTCAGCCATGTGTTGGGCTAAACAAAACATCTCAGCCCTTATGCAATACGCAGACTCAAGGTCAGTAGCCAAAAACGGCTAGGTATTATTATTAGTTTATTTTATGTCTCACGAGAACTTAAGTAATTTTACTATGGTATCATCGCCCATTATTAGTCCATTTTATTTTAACATACAATATATAATCCTTTGATTATATACAACATAATCTTTGAAAATTATATAAAAAATAAAAAATAAAAATTTCTTCATCGTGATAACCCTGAATACCCGTAATTTAAACATAAAAATTTAGAAACCTAAGAAAATGTTCAAAAGAGTCACTGTCTTTTCACTGCAGTGCTTCGCTGTGTGTTCCTACAACATGGATACCCCAACCTTTAAAAACGTGTTCAAAATAATCAAATTTAATTTCTCCCTGATGGGTATTCCGTCAAACAAATCAATGCTGACTCTCAAATTTTTTTTCTTAGTTTCTTCGGTTGTGTTAATGTTAGTCGAAGAAGTATCGTTTTTTGTGAAAAAAATGGCACCAGAAAACTTTCTCGAATTGACCATTTTGGCGCCTTGCATTTGCGTCGGTTTGCTTTCGGTTTTGAAAATAATTCCAGTTGCTTTGCATAGAAGCACAGTCTTCGATTTGGCTGACGAACTTAACAGCCTTAGCACTAAAATACTTATTGATCCTAAGAAAAACAATGGTATTAAACGCGATATTATGATGTTACGCAAACTCATTAAATATTATTTCATCTTAAATCTGCTCCTGATTTCGGTTTATAACTTCTCGACTCCTTTTTACATTTTGTACCACTATATCATGACTAGAGAAGAAATATTCTTCTTGCCGTATGCGGTCGTGGTACCCTTTTCTACGGAAACATGGTTGAATTGGTTTATCGTTTACTTACATTCTATATTCTGTGGTAAGTAGGTACGATACAGCTTAAAATGGAAATATAGAAAAAAATGGAATTCAAGAGCTGAATTCGCTATTCAGTCTTTTTAATGTTATTTAAAAGACGTTCTGTAAAATTGACTAGCAAATATACGGTATAGTACAAATATTTTTATATGGTATAGTGACAAAAGTTAAGTGGTTTCAGGTTGGTATCGCGGTGATGGAGACAGATTCATGCATGATGAATATAATGCTCATGTCATACCGAATTATGAATGTTTTTATGTACCTTATTGTTTAAGTATGTACATACTTATGTATTTATTTGGAAATATATTTATACATTGTACATTTTCCATAGTACAAGTATCAATAGCCCTACGATCTTTTTGTTATTTTTTTCTTTGTTTATGGTGTCAAGCATAGAACAAATAAAAAGAGGAATAGAAATGTCTCGCCAGCTTAAAAACATGGCCACATGAACCACAAAAAGCGATAATATGTTGATTTTCCTCGCTCAGTCCATAACAAACTGCTCAAAAAATTAATTATTGCATAGACGGTGGTTCAAAAAGACTTAAATTTCATTAGTAAGTACTGTAATCTACTAAAACTAATGTGAAAGCGAAAAAACGAGCGCCCACTGACAGCGAGAGAAGCCTAAAACTGGCAACATCGCTTGTAGAAGGAAATGCATACGACAAAATTTCTATTCCGATCAATTTTTGTTCTTTAGGGCCAAATAATCTAATTTAATACGCATTTTTAATCCTGGCCACCTATTTTTTTTCTAGGTTTTATTTGCGTCTTATTCTTCACTACTGTCGACGGACTGTACTTCATTTTGACGTCGTACTTATGCAGCTTGTTTGCGGTACTCAGCAAAGATACACAGGAGTTAAGCAATATTAATGACAATGCATTGAACGAAATAGTTAAAAGGC
The DNA here is from genome assembly GCF_025370935.1 of Choristoneura fumiferana. Taxonomy (NCBI): domain Eukaryota; kingdom Metazoa; phylum Arthropoda; class Insecta; order Lepidoptera; family Tortricidae; genus Choristoneura; species Choristoneura fumiferana. Next base: position 13,483,571 of record NC_133492.1, read on the forward strand.
ACCGACATGTTCTAAAGTAAGATAATTACAATATTGAGTTTTGGTTAGTTGTGACTTTCATGCGGTTTCACCCCCTTTACTTATTCAATACAAATATTGCTCGCGTTAATCATTAGAGATTTTGCAAAATTCCTGTGAGATTTCCCCAAAAATTACATATATCGTGGCATTAACGTTGCATAAAAAAAAAATAGTTTATTAGCATGTGCCGTTTGATTAAATAAATTAAAAAAAAAAAAAAAAAAAACACTACTGCCTTATTTTGTGTCATTAAAACTACCAGACATACACACACACACTTAGAAACTGTGCATTTATTTTGTTGGTAGGATTAGAAACAAATCATAAACAAGTTATGTACAACAAAATAAACGGTTTAGTGGACGTCGAAGAAGACAGTTATCAATTTCTTTTCAAAAATATTCGAAATATTAGGTACATTAATATTTAAATTAGATCGGATTTCCTAACTTACGAGCGCTGCCTTTTAAGTTCTGTCGTTTGCAAAACTTCCGTGATTATTAAAAAAAAAACCAGTATCATCTTAAAATATTTGAATTTAGAATTCGAAAACAAAAGAACGACTCGAGATCGGCCGAACCGTTTCAGTACACCGTCGGTTCAAAGTTGACAAGTAATTTGTAAAAAAATGGAAATTTGGAAGGAAAATTTTCGTGCGATCATTTTTTCCAACTTCAAAAGGGGTTTAACGCGTCTTCAGTGCTTTGAACAGCTGACTACGGTTTTTAATAATAAAGCACCATGCATCCGGAATGTCGAACGCTGGTATTTAAAACTTCTACGTACGTTTCTCTAGTCTTAGTGATAGACACCGTGAAGGCCGATCAAAAACAGCCGTAACCCAGGAAAACATTGATGCTGTACGACAACTGATCGTCGAAGATCGCCATGCATGATAGCGTGAGATAGAAGCTTCATTAAGAATTTAGGGACCAGTGTTCAAAATATTTTGCATGATCATTTAGGCGTAAAAGACGATCTCACGCTGAATACCACATTTACTTAGTGAAGACCAAAAAATGGCTCGCGTTAGATGATGTCGCAAAACTCTGTGGCAATTCAACCGAGGAGACTCTAAACACATTTATGACATTATCAGTGGTGACGAATCTTGGATATATATGTGCCTACGATCCGGATTCTAAACAGCAGTCGACTGTTTGGGTGTTCCAAGATGAGCCAAAACCGACCAAAGTAATACGCTCACGGAGCACTTCGAAAAAAATGTCGCCACTTTTGTAGCGAAAAATGGCCACGTTGCCACCATCGTGCTCGAAGACCGTAAAACAGAGTACCGGACGCCTGAAGAAGCGGTTGAGGCATACAAAACGGCCATATTGGAGACCCCGACTTCGGACTGGAATAAATGTTTCGAAAACTGGTTCGATCGAATGAAAATATTACATATCACGGTGATTACTTTGAAAAACAATAAATACCATTTAACTCTTAAATTGTCCTTAGTTTTTCTAAACGACACAACTTAAAAGGCAACCCTCTTAAACTCCTCCCAAACTGATATACTAATTTAAGACTAATCTTTGATTATATTTTTTTAATTAATTATATAAAAATGAATCCCTATTTCCCTTGGTCACGGCATCACGCGTGAACGGCTGGACCGATTTCGCTAATTCTTTTTAAGGGTTCCGGAGCCAAAATGGCAAATACGGAACCCTTATAGTTTCGCCATGTCTGTCTGTTTGTCTGTCTGTCCGTCCGCGGCTTTGCTCAGGGACTATCAATGCTAGAAAGCTGTAATTTTGCACGGATATATATGTAAACTATGCCGACAAAATGGCGTAATAAAAAATAAAAAAAATTTTTTAGGGTACTTGCCATAGACGTAAAGTGGGGGAGATTTTTTTTTCTTATCCAACCCTATAGTGAGGGGTATCTTAGGATAGGTATTTTAAAAAGGGTAGGAGTTTGCAAAGACGATTTTTCGATTTAGTGATTTGTTTGCGAAATATTCAACTTTAAAGTGCAAATTTTCATTAAAATCGAGCGTCCCCCCCTCTAAAATCTAAACCGGTGGGTGGAAAAATTAAAAAAAATCAGGATGGTAGTAAGTACTTATATCAAACTTACAAGGAAAACTATAACGTCTAAGTTTGCTTGAGAATTATTAGTAGATTAAGAGTAAATATCAGCCTAAGGTATAAAATATACCTAAACTTGGAATGTTCCGTACAAAATACGAAATCCTTAGAAAAATATTACTTACTTTTTTCGTAATGGTTACGGAACCCTATTTCGGGCGTGTCCGACACGCTCTTGGCTTATTTTTTTATTGTGTTTGTTATTGTCAGGAAAAGGTTCTTATAAAAGAAGATTTAGAAAATTTTTATGCTAGCTAGTGCCAAATATTTATGAAATTGTAAATTGTTAAGTAAAAATTATATTTGGTTGTAAAGATCAAAAGTATTATAGCAACTAGCTATTGCCCGCGACTCCGTCTGCGTATAATTCGTTTATCGCTATTCCGCGGGAATTATGTAACTATGTATTTTTCCGGGATAAACAATATCCTTTTCCCTCCCCGGGACTCAAACTATCTATATACGAATTTCATCTAAATCAGTACAGCTGTTTAGACGTGTTGAGATAACAAACAAACAGACTTAGAAACTTTCGCATTTCAATATTAGTGGGATACAAATAGTAAACAAAAACCTATTTAAACCAATTTTTTGCAGGTTGGCGGAAGATTTGGAACTTATTTTCACATTACCTAATTTTTTTAACGTAATGGTGGGCGCAGTGGAAATATGCGTTCTTGGTTTGACTTTGATGGTATAAAAAATGACATTCTCCAGTTGTGTTTGTTGTTGTTCTATGTCGTATTATAATCAATACCTACATTGATTTCGAACAATTGAGTTTAGAGGCTCAAGCAAAATAAAACGTAAAGATAAAGTTCAACAAAAGACAAAGTGTGGTTAAACTATGTCTCACCGTATACAAATTGCACGCACACAAGTGCAACCTAAATTGGCTAGGCGTAGTTTCTTGACCCACTTCATTTATATGCAGTATTGTCTTTACTCTTTATTTGGCTTGAGTACTTTTGTATAATTTAATTAAAAGGAAACCGTAGTGGATACGTTTTTTTTATATCCTAACACATTCACGACCACATATCGCTAAGCACTACGCTTTTAACCAGTAGCTGCGTTTTTCTATTTGTAGCGAAAACTGCCTACGAATAGAGAAGCCGACAGTCAGATTCTTGGCACTGAATGTGTCAACTTCCGCATTGTGTGTCTTACCTTCTTTCAGCCACTCGTTTCTGTCAAGAGCATGCTTCTGCCACTTAATTGTTATGTGTCCAAGTCATCTTGCCATCACCTCTTTTGGTCTCAGCTAAAATGACTACCCCCTGGAACACAATGGGTCGCCATTCGGTAGACATAAGTGGCCCACAGTCTCTTTTAAGTTTAGCAGCCTTCGCACCCATATCTGCATCGCAGGTTTTTAAACGCTATTTCATGTTTTCAACGCGATCGCTTCTAAGAACACCCAAAATACGACGCACAATGGAGTCCGTTGGCAAATCTTGAGCCTTGACTTTAAATTGGTTAAATTTTCAGATTGGTGATTGGGGCGATATTCCCGGTTGTCTTTTATTTCTCTCATCGGTTCTGCTCCAGATTTTTATGATAAGTGTTTTTGGGGAAAAATTAATCACCGAGGTACCTACTTACTTATGTATGTTACTACAACTATTAGGTAGCTACAGGTAGCTAGGTATTTACCTATGAAATTGCTACCAAATATTTAAGTCAAGTAGTTAATTTTGAAATTGCATTTTTCGATATTGCGTTGATTTTTATTTATTGTTTATTGTTATTTTTAGAGTACGAAAATCAGCGACTCAGCATATCTGTGCAAATGGTACGAAATGAATTCAAGATCCAAAAATACTATTCTGTTGTTGATGATAAGGTAAAGTTTAAATTTGAAAATATAAGATAATTTTCACTTTTTTTTTCTTGCGATGAATGCACATTTTCGCATTCATAATATGAGTAAGTTTTTTAAATAAGACAATAAATGATATAGGCGAATTTTCGAAGGCTAATTGTCGAAGGTGAATTGAGGAAGGCGAATTTGTTTCAGTAGGTGTAAATATTTTTGCTAAGTTACAAATACTTACCTTTTTTCCAGGGCACAAAAACCACAACGACTGAGTGCGAATAAATTTTCTGTAATTTGCTTGAAAGGATTTTGTAAAGTATGTACCTAATATTTAATTGCGACATTAGTCATATCGATTTGTATTCTTAATCCAACTGATATAGTCAAACCAGACTCAGTACCAAATCAAAAATGTGAATTATTTGTGTCATATGATTTTGTAATTTATTTTTATGACGTAAAGTTACTTTTTTTTATCGGCTCGTAATTAGCACAATATATATTTGAGGCTTTGACACTAAATCCGACGATTTGTCATAGAGTGTCATGCATAGTTCAAAGTCTAACTGATTAATATACACCGTGGCCCAAAAACACGTTGACAAAGAATTTTTGGAAAATGTTTTTATTGCTTACACAAATCTTACAGAAAAAACAAACAATTCACTTCAAAGTATCCGCCTTTAGCTTTGATACACATATGCAAACTTTTGTCAAAATTATCGACGATATACCGCAGCTCTTCCACAGATATTGTTTGCACACTCTTTGGCGAGCGTTGCTTTCAGGACTTCTACACTTTGGTGTTTATTGCACAGGTCCTTGCTTCTAAAATTGACCACAAACTATAATCCATTGGATTTAGATCAGGCGAGTAGGGTGGCCACTCCTTTGAGCTTATGAATCCGGATAAATTGTCTTTACACTACTGATGCACTCTGCGGGCTCAGTGAGATGGGGCAGAGTTCTGTTGGAATATCCACGGCTTGTTGTCAAAATGTCGTTGACTCCAAGGAAGAAGTACGACTTCAAGAATATCTGTTTTGTATATTTCCGGGTTTTGGCGGTGAGGAATAAATGCGGCCGCTCCAGGACGAGTAGAAGAATCAATTCTGTCATTTTGGTGATTATGGGCCTGTTCAATGGAAAAAAGTTTTTCATCTGAAAAAACAATATTTTCCCATTTTTCAGTAGTGGCACGCTGTTTGACACGACATCTGTCAAGGCGAATTTTTTTATCTTTATCTTCAAGGAGCTGTGCATTACGCAGTTTGTACGCTCTCAGTTTGAGGTCATTAGCGACAACACGTTGCACCGTCGAACGACTTACACCCAGCTCCCGATCCATTTTTCGCACTTTGTTTCGTGGATTACGGTCAAGCCGTTTCTTGACAATGTTCCGGAGCATGGGAGTCCTAACAGTCCTCTTTCTGGACGGTCTGCGGCATGCCCGAGCTCATTGTACCGCATAATAGTCTTGGAAACTAATTGACGACTGACACTTAGCGACCAACTATCTCACACTGTCGTTTTCCGGCGTTGTATAAGGAAATTATTGCTTTTCGTTGAGAAGACATGACAAACATAAATAATAATAAAATAATTTTAAGAAGTTACCGTAAAACAAATGAATTCATAACGCGTTCTATTTTCAAAATTTTTACTTTTTAATTTTGTCAACGTATTTTTTGACCACAAAATATCACAAGCATACATTTTTGAGATTTTAGCTCATTATGTGATGAAAAGCTCGGGACTTTTTTTATTCATTTAATTTGATTCGATCGTAACACATTTTACTGTATTAATTCTTTACGCTTTGAGTGATACCTCTCTAACACATCTTCTATTCGTATAATTATGATTTAAACAAAATTTTGCTAACGTCGTGCAGTTATTTTGTCTGTACGCTTCTGTACGTAATATCATAGACCAAATATAATATAAATAAAATATTATATTTGGTCTATGGTAATATATCTTGTATTTTGTTTCAGATAATAAGTAACTCGTGGTCTTATTTTACTATTCTTCGCACCGTTTACTACAAGGAATAATAAATACTTAGTACTTTCTTTACTTGAGCACGTAATAGTATTGTATAATCGCTTATTTGTAGAGTTATAGTATTTTGATTGCATAGCGTACCAACCCTTACGTATGTATTACGTGTATAAGTTTCTTGATTATCAACCTATTCACGAATTACAGATATCAGTAATCTAATCGCAGTTTGATTAATACTTAGAATAATCCATAGGAAGCTTAGCTTACTCTTTGTTCCTAGAGATCGATCGGAATTTCCTTTTATAACTAGGTGATTATTGACATGTAGATCACAGAAAGAGATCATCCATACTAATATTATAAATGCGAAAGTGTGTTTGTATGTTTGTGTGTTTGTCCGTCTTTCACGCCGTAACGGAGCGACGGATTGACGTGATTTTTGGCATAAAGATAGTTTATGAGCCCGAGAGTGACATAGGCTACTTTATATCACGGAAAACTGCACAGTTCCCGAAGGAACAGCGCGCGATAACCGAATAACACGCGGGCGGAGCCGCGGGCAAAAGCTAGTAAAAATATAAGTTCATCACGAGCCATCAACACAAGATGTCAAGGTAATTATTACTCGTTGTTAGTGTGATAAGTCCTAATTGTGGTAGAAGTTTAAAGCATAATAAAAATGCAAGTTGTAAAATATGAGATATTTCCATCAGTTCATCCTTGCAATCCATTATTTTTGCGTCCAACTACGAGCTGTCTCAGTCGCTACGTTACATGTTTTGTAGTATAAAGTCATCATCCAATGTAAGAAACCTAATTAGATTAGAGGCTAGAGTCCAAAGAGCAGTGGCTATAAACAGTACAAAATATTAAGGTCTCCTAGCTATTGAAAAATAAACAAATAAGTTAGTGTAGGTGACGTCATCATTTTTATCATCAGCTGGAAGACGTTCAGTTGCGGCCCACTGCTGGGCACTAGTTTTATTTCAAAATAAGAGGCCTGGGCTGTAGTTTCCACTTGAATGAAGATCACTTGCTCCTTTAAAAGAGCAAAAACTGAGAGGCTTTCACCAATAAGCTACTACTGGGCTACATGCGAACCCGAATAAACGGGAAGTCCGTTTATTAGGTACCTAAATAAAAATAAAAAATAACTTCAGTCTTTATCTAGATTTTGAATGTAAAAATTTCAATAGCAAGATTATCTGTAAGACGTAGATTATTATTATTATTTATTAGTTTATATAACTAAGATGTGATACGCGAAATATTTTATCTGTCACGCAATTTTTTGTCATTTTAGTAGGTACTCTAAAAAATACAGAGAACACAATGCAGGTACGCTTTATCTTATCGCACTTTGATTAATTATCCAAATGTTTCAAGGGGATTTAAGAATTTAGTAATCAATGCAATTTCATTTGTTATATATCTAGAACGTTCTCGGAGAATAATTAAGACACTGGATGGTTTGAATTCGATTCCATATAGAATGGGTCGAGTGTTTGTGTGAGATGCAACCTCTAGTGACACGCTGTCCCCTTCCCATCTACATGGAATCTGCAACAGAGCTGGTGCAGCATCTGAAAAAGCGAAGGTATACTACGACTTTGTCCCGTTCGGGGTCCTAGTCCACGGGGTCTTCGTCGCTTTGCAGCTTTGTACGGAAATAACAAAGAGGTTACAGAGGACTAGCATCCCCTCCTCCTTTACTTTAAGTTTATAATAGTAACAAGTGAATAGCTCTAATTTATGTGTTAGTTACTATTTTCTGTATTACGCTTTGCTAAAAAACATCATTTGTGATTAATTTTTGTTTGTAGTGTGTAGTGTTTTTTATTATTGTAGTTGTTTGTAGTTTGTATTTTTGTGTAACTTTTCATCACTACTAAGTATCACCTAAAAATATATTCAAAAATTGAAAAAAATAGTACTATGTTTGAATCTTTTGGCATATCTATAATATAAAAGTGAACCGCCAGAACGGGAAAAAAACGAGACAGAGCAGGATGGCGCTCTACAACACCATTTTGACACTTTTCTCCCAAACAACGAATTATTTTTCTGGAATTCTAAAGCAATTCGATTCTTTGATCTTGGGAATTGCGAAAAACTTGAGAAAATATGATATTGGGTGTGTACATTTTGTATATTAAGCAAAATAAAATCACAAGTTCGATTTTCGAGCCAAAAACGAGCAATCTATTATCTATGCCAGTGTTGCCATTCAGGGAAAAATAAATCTATTCATTATCCTGCATTGCAGTTTGTAAAGCTCTTTAACCCATTCATTGCCGCGCGCCAGCAGGGCTACTACGAAACTCGAAGTTCGTGTCGTGCGGTCCCTCTAACACTTATACTATTTAATACGAGAGCGAGAGGGTCGGTACGATACGAACTTCGAGTTTCGAGTTTCATAGTAGCCGTGCAGATTATGTAAGTACTTTGCTGCGATGCCGACGCTTCTGCA
>NC_133492.1:13492089-13493188 GCF_025370935.1 Choristoneura fumiferana
TGCGATATTTATGATATGTACTGTACCTGCGCGAACGATCAATATACTTTAATACCTCCATTAAGTAACTATGTTTTTTTTTTCAAGTTTTCTAGAAAAACAGGTTAGGACCAGTTGCTTTTAGACCACTTGCTACTTATACCAGCTGCTTTTTAGACCAGTTGCTACTTAGACCAGCTGTTTTTTAGACGAACTGATACTAACCCCATTCAGTGTTGACATGAGAATATAAATACTCATCACAATTGTCACACATCATTTTTAGCGCAGTGTAGTCACGCATGCTGCAGCTGCTAGAGAAAACAACACGCGCACGTAAATATTTACTGAAAGTATATCTCAAATTTTATTCTTTTGTAACATACAGTTTGCACAATGTAGTATGTTATTTAATATTAATTGCTATGAATCATCATAATGTTCCCCAATGTCTGAGTCATTGAGCCGCCGGTGTTTCAGTCACGTAGTGCGTTACCAAACCCGATTGTATAAAAAATACGCACATTATCAGCAGTGTAAGTAGGTACCATCAGCCAAATAAGTGGTCTATCAATTTTTAAACAAGTTCCTATCAAATTAATATGTCGCTAAAGTCGAACTTTCAAGTTGACAGATACGTCTTTTGGCAGTATTGTTTTATGACATGCAAACGATTATCAATCAACTCTAGGGTGGTAGACCACATATTTGGCTGATGGTACCTACACAAATTCACATATTCAAACTGAAATGAGTTTATCATTCATCAGTTACCTATGTACCTAACTGTTATTATCTTCATCATCATCATCATCCCAGCCTACTCGTATATATGTCCCACTGCTGGGCAAGCTTCCTCTCAGAATGAGAGGGCTTGGGCCGTAGTAGCGTTATTGGGAACTTCAAACACACCATTGAATTGCTTCGCAGGTTCGTGCAGGTTTCCTGACGATGTTTTCCTTCACCGTTAAGCTAGTGTTAAATTTCAAATGTAATTTCGCACATGAATTTCGAAAACACTCAGATGTGCGAGCCGGGTTTAAACCACGATGCTCAGCTTGAGAGCCATAGGTCAAACACTCGGCCACACGACTTAATCTTATCACGGTATTATCTTACT
>NC_133492.1:13493591-13670922 GCF_025370935.1 Choristoneura fumiferana
TTACGTTAAACTGAACTGTATGAAGCTACTGAAGAATTATACAGACACATGTACGAACTGAAGTCTGCATTAACCAGTATAAATGCCACAAGTCTCTCTTCAGCAAGCAGCAGCGGCTCATTCGTTACAGCAGCGTCAGCAATCCAGAGCAAGAGTAACGATCTGATTAAATTGCCCAAGATTTCGATTCCATCATTTTCGGAAAGTATTCAGAATGGATCAGTTTTCGCGACTTATTTGTTTCATTGATCCATAAGAACGAGTCCCTAGATAACGTCCAGAAGTTGCACTATCTGAAAGGGCACTTAACCGGTGAAGCTGAACAGCTTTTACGTCACGTCCAGATCACGCAAGACAATTACCAGTTATGTTGGAACCAGCTTGAAAAGCGCTACAATAACAAGAAATACTTGTCAAATTGTATCTTGAAGAGACTCTTAAGTCAGAAAAACATCACCACAGAATCTTCAAGCGCGCTAAAGAGTTGTTAGACACGACAAATGAGTGTTTATATTCATTGCGAAACTTAGGTATAGATATAAGTACGTGGGACATAATTGTGATTCACATAATGTGTCTAAAGTTAGATAGCCCACACTGAAGCAGTTTCAGGACTTTTTAGAAACTAGATTCAGAGCACTTGAGTTCATTGATCCCAAACTGTCAAAAAGTAATTTTGTTCAGAAAAGTCCTGTCAGTGCACGGGTACATCATGTGATAGACGTTTCATGTGCTTACTGTTCAGAAAGTCACAAATTATGTAATTGCAAAGGTTTCGCAAAGGTCGAAGTTGACACTCGACGTGATTTCATCCAATCCAACAATCTGTGCTTCAATTGTCTAGGCTCAGGTCACAATGCTTTTTCATGCCGTATTCCTACTAGATGCCGAATTTGTAAGCGCAAGCATCATTCTTTGTTGCACCCCAAAAATGTTACCAGCTCAACCGATTCCGAAGTAAAGGCAATACACTCGGTTGAGAATAATGTTGTAACGCACAGTACAACAGTTGCTTCAGGTGATGATCACACATCAAGCGTTACAGCCTGTGTTTCGACCAGCCGCAGTCAAGTTTTGTTGGCGACGGCATTAGTAAGCGCTCAGTCGAAATCAGGATCAGGCATTACGCTTAGATGTTTACTCGACCAAGGTTCCCAGGCTTCGTTAATTACGGAGTCAGCAGTCCAGTTGCTAGGACTTAAGAAAATTCCCCACAAAAGTAACATTTCAGGACTAGGAGGTGAAGGAAACCCAACAATGGTTTCCAAGTCGGTGGTGAATGTGAAGATAGCATCACTTCATGATCCTGAATATGAGGTTGAGATTCATGCTTTTGTGTTGGGCAAACTCACTTCGGCTCTACCTGATAAAAGAGTGGTTGTGGAGTTATGGTCAGAGTTGTCAGGTTTAGAACTAGCTGATCCGTCATTCAATGTTCCAGGCAAAATTGATATGCTGCTGGGAGCGGATGTTTATGGACGGATACTGCTCGATGGTATCATCAAAGCTCCATTGGGAGCACCCATCGCCCAACGAACCACTTTGGGCTGGATCCTTTCTGGGCCGATTCATTTCGATGAATTGGATTTACACAAAAATATCTGCGTTAACCACATTCATGTAGATGAAAACGAGCTGCTCAAAAAGTTTTGGGAGCTCGAGGCAGATAATTTTGTGACGGATCCCAAGCAGAACTACACCGACGAGGAGAAGAAGTGTGAGGAAACATTTGCCGCTACTACAACTCGTGATAGCACAGGTCCATTTCTTAATTCAAGTCCCAGTTGTCAACACGGCAACTTTGAAGCTACAGTTACTAGACGCTTCAATCAAATAGAAAGAAGATTTGCTAAAGATACTCAAATCAAGAAACACTATGCAGAAGTGATAAACGAATGCATTGATCTTGGTCACGCGGAGATTGTGCCAAAAAGAAGAACAAGACAAAGCTGGTGTTGTTATTTTACCTCATCATCCAGTGGTCCAAGAGAATAGAACAGCAACGAAGCTACGTGTTGTGTTTAACGCTTCGTATCCTGGAACCAACGGTGTCTTACCACAACAAGACCTGTTAGTGGGGCTAAGATTACAACCCGATCTATGGCACACTATCCTTCGATGGCGGTGGCATCCTGTTTGCCTTGTGGCAGATATTATGAAAACGCACAGACAGGTGAAAGTAGATCAAGACGACGCAGATTATCAGCGCATCCTCTGGTGTAAAAATTCTGAAGATGAGTTGAACTATCTATGGTCACATGTTTGCTCAAAAGAGAACCTAGCAGACTGTGCATCGCGGGGAACGCAGCAACTGCAAAACGAACTGCTCTGGAAAGAAGGTCCGGAATGGCTGAAACAGAAAGATATCAGTTATAGAAAAATTGTATATAAAGAAACTAATTTAGAAGAAAAAACAAATAAACTATGTGTAAACACCTGTAAAGTGAACGATGGCGGCACTGAAGACTTTGGCGAAAGACTAATCTCAAAGTTTTCCAAGTTAAGAAAACTCATCCGCGTCGTAGCATTCTGTAAGAGGTTGGGAAAGCTAGCTAGAAAAGAAGTTGTTTGTAAGTGGTTAACAAGTAAGGAAATACAGGACAGTTTAATGACATGCATTAAGTTTGTTCAGAATAAACACTTCGAAGAAGAGCTGGCAAACCTGAAAGAAAAGAAAAAGATTAGTAAAAAAAGCAAACTTACCTCGTTGACTCCTTGGATTGATGTTCCTATACCAATACCATTAACAACTGATCATTTTGTGGTAAGCGAGCCTCTTGTGCTGGATCTAGACTCCAACTATGAAGCTTTAAATGTAAATAATTTAAGAAAATTGTATTATTGGCAACTAACGCAAAAGATGGTTCAAGATTTCTGGCATCGTTGGTCGCGTGAACATCTCACACAATTTCACCATCGCTACAAATGGGTGAATCAAACACCTGAACCAACTGTTGGTGATATTTTATTAATTAAAGAAGATGATATGCCTCCGGCACGGTGGTTGTATGGCATTGTAGTTGCGAAGCACCCAGGGTCGGATGGAATCACGCGAGTGGTTAGTTTAAGTTGCAAAGGCAATATTATTAAAATACCTGTTGGTAAGCTTTGTTTCTTGCCTGTAGATTCATAATTTGTATTCTGTTAGTGTTAGTGTAAATATGGTTTTGTTTTGTGTGAATTATTGGCTTTAGTTGTAGAGCAATTGTTTCAATTTTTATTGTGTTTGTATAAAAACAGTCAGTTATGTGAGTAAGTTATGAAATTTTATTGTGCTGTGTAGTATCGATCATTGAGTTTCATATTATTGATATGCATGTTATGAATATTGTGAATTTAAGTTATGTTAATTGTTCAAGTTAGTTTTGAATATTGTGATTCTGTTTGTTTGTGATTCTATTTTACACTGCCTCATGGTGGGCGGAATTAAGGACATTATTTTTTTAATTTGTCCTTGGTGGGCGGTATGTTAAACCGTGATTTTAGTTTTGTTTTGTATCGATAGATGTCACTATCCTGTCTTAATGAAAAGCTGAATCGCGCTGTTAAGATTTTTCCGGCAGCCTATAAAAGGGCTGTCAATTATATTAAAATTGTCATTTCCCAAGCAACCGTGGTTTAAGTAACACGTGCGTTCTACGTTCAAACATTATGTACAACAAAATAAACGGTTTAGTGGACGTCGAAGAAGACAGTTATCAATTTATTTTCAAAAATATTCGAAATATTAGGTACATTAATATTTAAATTAGATCGGATTTCCTAACTTACGAGCGCTGCCTTTTAAGTTCTGTCGTTTGCAAAACTTCCGTGATTATTAAAAAAAAAACCAGTATCATCTTAAAATATTTGAATTTAGAATTCGAAAACAAAAGAACGACTCGAGATCGGCCGAACCGTTTCAGTACACCGTCGGTTCAAAGTTGACAAGTGATTTGTAAAAAATTTGGAAATTTCGAAGGAAAATTTTCGTGCGATCATTTTTTACAACTTCAAAAGGGATTTAACGCGTCTTCAGTGCTTTGAACAGCTGACTACGGTTTTTAATAATAAAGCACCATGCATCCGGAATGTCGAACGCTGGTATTTAAAACTTCTACGTACGTTTCTCTAGTCTTAGTGATAGACACCGTGAAGGCCGATCAAAAACAGCCGTAACCCAGGAAAACATTGATGCTGTACGACAACTGATTACTTAGTGAAGACCAAAAAATGGCTCGCGTTAGATGATGTCGCAAAACTCTGTGGCAATTCAACCGAGGAGACTCTAAACACATTTATGACATTATCAGTGGTGACAAATCTTGGATATATGGGTAAGGCCGCGAATTTTGACCAATTTGGACGTTTCAAATTTGACAAGCTGATAAAAAAAAAACTGATAACACCCTGAGGTTTCATTTTTTTTTATTATATTACGCGATATAAACTCTTGAGGTCGCAAATGAGATAATTGATTTAAACCCTTTTAAAAAAATAATAAAAATATATTACCGTCCAAACGTAACGAAAATTGACTATTTTTTTGACCACGAGTACTTAATACTTTATTATTTTCATGCTATTTATCTATTCATGATCATGATTTTGTTTAAACAAAATTTAATGATATAACGATAGTTCTACCGATTGCGGAATCATGATAATCAAATAATTTTCTTGTTTTATATTTATTTCTTTTCACGTGCCAAAAAACCACGTTTTCGTTACGAACACTTAGGTGACGCTTAATTAGGCTACCTTTAACGCCAATTTCGGTAGAAATTTGTTTTTGTACACTGGCAACTAATACTCTAATAGGGCAACATCGATGAGATAAAAAAATCTCATCAGTTTGTTGACAAACAACCATCAAAAGTGACGCGGAGGTTTTTTTTCGAAAAAACGTCGAAAGTGCTTGTTCGATTTAAGGGTAAGTAGTGATTATTTTTAACTGGTTGTTTTTTCATACGATAGGGTAATCTTTTCCATGTAAGTGGCATGTGTTATTATGTTCAAAATGTCGTTATTCACCATGATAAACGATTTTTTGTATAAAATACGTTACACTTTCGTTACGATTACGTTACATTTTTACAAAATGCTACGTATTTTGTACATAACGTAACGAAAAAATGTGGTAAAGGGAAGTTCACACAGAAAATTCTAACTTACACCAGTTTATTATTAGGTTTCCAATGACTGCACGCACAGTAAGTTAGTTAGATGGATATTTTGAATTTAAATAAATTTTAATCTGTAGGTGCAGGGATCGGCACAAGAGAATTGTGGCGAGTTCTGTGTTCACGTCCTGCTACATGCATAGCGTATTTAAAGTGAGAGACAAACGGAGGGATTCACTTACCTACTTAGTTCATTTGTTACCTAAACTTAATAATCATAATAATTTATTTCCAAAAACATCTTTTTACATTGTCCACTTAACTAAGATACTACTTCCTAAATTGGTAAAACCTGTGATTTAGGTTTTGGCCATTTCTTTGAGGTATTTATTAGCTTGTACAGTCGAAGTCACAAGCATGCTCACAACTAGGTGGTAGGACCTTGTGCAAGGTCCGCCCGGATTGCTACCACCATCTTCCTCGCTAATCCTGCCGTGAAGCAGCAGTGCTTGCACTGTTGTGTTTCGGCGTGGTGAGTAAGACAGCCGGTGAAATACTGGCACGTGAGGTATCCCATCATAGGCCTCTAGGTTCGCAACGCGTCTGCAATACCCCTGGCGTTGCAGATTTTTATGGGCGGTGGTGATCTCTTACTCATTTGATCGTTTGCCATCCAGTCGAATAAAAAAAAACACATCCAAATTCGTTATGCTTATAAATGTGCACCTTATTGTCAGTGTTAGAGAGGCATGTAAAGATACACTTTTGGAAAGATGTTTCGTCAACTAGAGGGTACTTCTACTTCCACATTCTCATGTTTAGCTCTATAGATTTCATATAGGACAGATTTAAGATCAGTATCGTCAGAAAGTTCTAGTAAAAATAAAAACTTCACTTTATTATTTGACATGTATTTTTTTTTCATACATACGTTAACTAATGGGAATTTTTACCAGTTTGATCTAGGCTTTTAAAATTTGCGTTACGTTTTATGGTAACGTCACGTATTTTTTTATGTTATTTCTATGTCACATTGGTTAAAATTCGTGGCCTTACCCATATATATGCCTACGATCCGGATTCTAAACAGCAGTCGACTGTTTGGGTGTTCCAAGATGAGCCAAAACCGACCAAAGTAATACGCTCACAGAGCACTTCGAAAAAATGTCACCACTTTTGTAGCGAAAAATGGCCACGTTGCCACCATCGTGCTCGAAGACCGTAAAACAGTTAATGCTGACTGGTATATCACGTTTTGTTTACCTGAAGTTATCGGCGAGTTCCGAAAAAATAACCCAAGACATCGTATAGTACTGCACTAACTACTTAGTTCGATCGAATGAAAATATTACATATCACGGTGATTACTTTCAAAAACAATAAATACCATTTAACTCTTAATTGTCTTTTGTTTTTCCAAACGACACAACTTACAAGGCAGCCCTCGTAAACTCCTTCCAAACTGATATACTATTAAGACTAATCTTTAATTATATATTTTTAATAAATAAAAAGATTCATTATTTCCCTTGGTCACGGCATCACGCGTGAACGGCTGGACCGATTTCGCTAATTCTTTTTTAGGGTTCCGGAGCCAAAATGGCAAAACGGAACCCTTATAGTTTCGCCATGTCTGTCTGTCTGTCCGTCCGCGGCTTTGCTCAGGGACTATCAATGCTAGAAAACTGTAATTTTGCACGGATATATAATTAAACTATGCCGACAAAATGGTACAATAAAACATTTAAAAAAATTTTTTTTAGTGTACCTCCCTTAGATGTAAAGTGGGGATGATTTTTTTTCTCATCAAACCCTATAGGGTATTAGTTTGCTAGGACGATTTTGCGATTTATTGATTTGTTTGCGAAAAATTCAACTTTAAAGTGCAAATTTTCATTAAAATTGAGCGTCCCCTCTAAAATCTAAACCGGTGGGTGGAAAAATTTGAAAAAATTCAAGATGGTAGAAAGTATATCAAACTTATAAGGAAAACTATAACGGCTAAGTTTTCCTGAGAATTATTAGTGGTTTAAGAGTAAATATCAGCCTAAGGTATAAAATATACCTAAACTTGGAATATTCCGTACAAAATACGAAATCCTTAGAAAAATACTTATTACTTAATTTTTTCATAATGGCTACGGAACCCTATTTCTGGCGTGTCCGTCACGCTCTTGGCTGGTTTTTTTATTGTGTTTGTTATTGTCAGGAGAAGGTTCTTATAAAATAAGATTTAGAAAATTAAAAAAAAAGCTAGCTAGTGCTAAATATTTATAAAATTCAAAATTGTTAAGTTAAATTATATTTGGTTGTAAAGATTAAAAGTATTATAGCAACCAGCTATTGCCCACGACTCCGTCTGCGTAGAATTCGTTTATCGTTATTCCGCGGGAATTATGTAACTATGTCATTTTCCGGGATAAACAATATCCTTTTCCCTCCCCGGGACTCAAACTACCTGTATACCGAATTTCATCTAAATCGGTACAGCTGTTTAGACGTGTTAAGATAACAAATAAACAGACTTACAAACTTTCGCATTTCAATATTAGTGGGACACAAATAGTAAACAAAAAACCTATTTAAACCAATTTTTTGCAGGTTGGCGGATGATTTGGAACTTATTTTCACATTACCTAATTTTTTTAACGTAATGGTGGGCGCAGTGGAAATATGCGTTCTTGGTTTGACTTTGATGGTATAAAAGATGTCATTCTCCAGTTGTGTTTGTTGTTGTTCTATGTCGTATTTATAATCAATACCTACATTGATTTCGAACAATTGAGTTTAGAGGCTCAAGCAAAATAAAACGTAAAGATAAAGTTCAACAAAAGACAAAGTGTGGTTAAACTATGTCTCACCGTATACAAATTGCACGCACACAAGTGCAACCTAAATTGGCTAGGCGTAGTTTCTTGACCCACTTCATTTATATGCAGTATTGTCTTTACTCTTTATTTGGCTTGAGTACTTTTGTATAATTTAATTAAAAGGAAACCGTAGTGGATACGTTTTTTTATATCCTAACACATTCACGACCACATATCGCTAAGCACTACGCTTTTAACCAGTAGCTGCGTTTTTCTATTTGTAGCGAAAACTGCCTACGAATAGAGAAGCCGACAGTCAGATTCTTGGCACTGAATGTGTCAACTTCCGCATTGTGTGTCTTACCTTCTTTCAGCCACTCGTTTCTGTCAAGAGCATGCTTCTGCCACTTAATTGTTATGTGTCCAAGTCATCTTGCCATCACCTCTTTTGGTCTCAGCTAAAATGACTACCCCTGGAACACAATGGGTCGCCATTCGGTAGACATAAGTGGCCCACAGTCTCTTTTAAGTTTAGCAGCCTTCGCACCCATATCTGCATCGCAGGTTTTTGAGCGCTATTTCATGTTTTCGACGCTTCTAAGAACACCCAAAATACGACGCACAATGGAGTCCGTTGGCAAATCTTGAGCCTTGACTTTAAATTGGTTAAATTTTCAGATTGGTGATTGGGGCGATATTCCCGGTTGTCTTTTATTTCTCTCATCGGTTCTGCTCCAGATTTTTATGATAAGTGTTTTTGGGGAAAAATTAATCACCGAGGTACCTACTTACTTATGTATGTTACTACAACTATTAGGTAGCTACAGGTAGCTAGGTATTTACCTATGAAATTGCTACCAAATATTTAAGTCAAGTAGTTAATTTTGAAATTGCATTTTTCGATATTGCGTTGATTTTTATTTATTGTTTATTGTTATTTTTAGAGTACGAAAATCAGCGACTCAGCATATCTGTGCAAATGGTACGAAATGAATTCAAGATCCAAAAATACTATTCTGTTGTTGATGATAAGGTAAAGTTTAAATTTGAAAATATAAGATAATTTTCACTTTTTTTTTCTTGCGATGAATGCACATTTTCGCATTCATAATATGAGTAAGTTTTTTAAATAAGACAATAAATGATATAGGCGAATTTTCGAAGGCTAATTGTCGAAGGTGAATTGAGGAAGGCGAATTTGTTTCAGTAGGTGTAAATATTTTTGCTAAGTTTCTACAAATACTTACCTTTTTTCCAGGGCACAAAAACCACAACGACTGAGTGCGAATAAATTTTCTGTAATTTGCTTGAAAGGATTTTGTAAAGTATGTACCTAATATTTAATTGCGACATTAGTCATATCGATCTGTATTCTTAATCCAACTGATATAGTCAAACCAGACTCAGTACCAAATCAAAAATGTGAATTATTTGTGTCATATGATTTTTTAATTTATTTTTATGACGTAAAGTTACTTTTTTTTTATCGGCTCGTAATTAGCACAATATATATTTGAGGCTTTGACACTAAATCCGACGATTTGTCATAGCGTGTCATGCATAGTTCAAAGTCTAACTGATTAATATACACCGTGGCCCAAAAACACGTTGACAAAGAATTTTTGGAAAATGTTTTTATTGCTTACACAAATCTTACAGAAAAAACAAACAATTCACTTCAAAGTATCCGCCTTTAGCTTTGATACACATATGCAAACTTTTGTCAAAATTATCGACGATATACCGCAGCTCTTCCACAGATATTGTTTGCACACTCTTTGGCGAGCGTTGCTTTCAGGACTTCTACACTTTGGTGTTTATTTGCACAGGTCCTTGCTTCTAAAATTGACCACAAACTATAATCCATTGGATTTAGATCAGGCGAGTAGGGTGGCCACTCCTTTGAGCTTATGAATCCGGATAAATTGTCTTTACACTACTGATGCACTCTGCGGGCTCAGTGAGATGGGGCAGAGTTCTGTTGGAATATCCACGGCTTGTTGTCAAAATGTCGTTGACTCCAAGGAAGAAGTACGACTTCAAGAATATCTGTTTTGTATATTTCCGGGTTTTGGCGGTGAGGAATAACTGCGGCCGCTCCAGGACGAGTAGAAGAATCAATTCTGTCATTTTGGTGATTATGGGCCTGTTCAATGGAAAAAAGTTTTTCATCTGAAAAAACAATATTTTCCCATTTTTCAGTAGTGGCACGCTGTTTGACACGACATCTGTCAAGGCGAATTTTTTTATCTTTATCTTCAAGGAGCTGTGCATTACGCAGTTTGTACGCTCTCAGTTTGAGGTCATTAGCGACAACACGTTGCACCGTCGAACGACTTACACCAGCTCCCGATCCATTTTTCGCACTTTGTTTCGTGGATTACGGTCAAGCCGTTTCTTGACAATGTTCCGGAGCCTGGGAGTCCTAACAGTCCTCTTTCTGGACGGTCTGCGGCATGCCCGAGCTCATTGTACCGCATAATAGTCTTGGAAACTAATTGACGACTGACACTTAGCGACCAACTATCTCACACTGTCGTTTTCCGGCGTTGTATAAGGAAATTATTGCTTTTCGTTGAGAAGACATGACAAACATAAATAATAATAAAATAATTTTAAGAAGTTACCGTAAAACAAATGAATTCATAACGCGTTCTATTTTCAAAATTTTTACTTTTTAGTTTTGTCAATGTATTTTTTGACCACAAAATATCACAAGCATACATTTTTGAGATTTTAACTCATTCTGTGATGAAAAGCTCGGGACTTTTTTTATTCATTTAAATTGATTCGATCGTAACACCTTTTATTGTGTTAATTCTTTACGCTTTGAGTGATACCTCTCTAACACATCTTCTATTCGTATAATTATGATTTAAACAAAATTTTGCTAACGTCGTGCAGTTATTTTGTCTGTACGCTTCTGTACGTAATATCATAGACCAAATATAATATAAATAAAATATTATATTTGGTCTATGATAAATATATCTTGTATTTTGTTTCAGATAATAAGTAACTCGTGGTCTTATTTTACTATTCTTCGCACCGTTTACTACAAGGAATAATAAATACTTAGTACTTTCTTTACTTGAGCACGTAATAGTATTGTATAATCGCTTATTTGTAGAGTTATAGTATTTTGATTGCATAGCGTACCAACCCTTACGTATGTATTACGTGTATAAGTTTCTTGATTATCAACCTATTCACGAATTACAGATATCAGTAATCTAATCGCAGTTTGATTAATACTTAGAATAATCCATAGGAAGCTTAGCTTACTCTTTGTTCTTAATTTTTATTTCCTTTTATAACTAGGTGATTATTGACATGTAGATCACAAAAAGAGATCATCCATACTAATATTATAAATGCGAAAGTGTGTTTGTATGTTTGTGTGTTTGTCCGTCTTTCACGCCGTAACGGAGCGACGGATTGACGTGATTTTTGGCATAAAGATAGTTTATGAGCCCGAGAGTGACATAGGCTACTTTTTATCCTGGAAAAATGCACAGTTCCCGAGGGAACAGCGCGCGATAATCGAATACCACGCGGGCGGAGCCGCGGGCAAAAGCTAGTAAAAATATAAGTTCATCACGAGCCATCAGCACAAGATGTTGTTAGTGTGATAAGTCCTAATTGTGGTAGTAGTTTAAAGCATAATAAAAATGCAAGTGAATATGAGATATTTCCATCAGTTCATCCTTGCAATCCATTATTTTAGTTTTTTTTTTATGAATATGAGTACAGCGTCCAACTACGAGCTGTCTCAGTCGCTACGTTACATGTTTTGTAGTATAAAGTCATCATCCAATGTAAGAAACCTAATTAGATTAGAGGCTAGACTAAAGTTTGTAGCTTTTGACATCAAGTCCAAAGAGCAGTGGCTATAAACAGTACAAAATATTAAGGTCTCCTAGCTATTGAAAAAATAAACAAATTAGTTAGTGTAGGTGACGTCATCATTATTATCATCAGCCGGAAGACGTTCACTTACAGCCAGTTGCGCCCCACTGCTGGGCACTAGTTTTATTTCAAAATAAGAGGCCTGGGCTGTAGTTTCCACTTGAATGAAGATCACTTGCTCCTTTAAAAGAGCAAAAACTGAGAGGCTTTCACCAATAAGCTACTACTGGGCTACATGCGAACCCGAATAAACGGGAAGTCCGTTTATTAGGTACCTAAATAAAAATAAAAAATAACTTCAGTCTTTATCTAGATTTTGAATGTAAAAATTTCAATAGCAAGATTATCTGTAAGACGTAGATTATTATTATTATTTATTAGTTTATATAACTAAGATGTGATACGCGAAATATTTTATCTGTCACGCAATTTTTTGTCATTTTAGTAGGTACTCTAAAAAATACAGAGAACACAATGCAGGTACGCTTTATCTTATCGCACTTTGATTAATTATCCAAATGTTTCATGGGGATTTAAGAATTTAGTAATCAATGCAATTTCATTTGTTATATCTAGAACGTTCTCGGAGAATAATTAAGACACTGGATGGTTTGAATTCGATTCCATATAGAATGGGTCGAGTGTTTGTGTGAGATGCAACCTCTAGTGACACGCTGTCCCCTTCCCATCTACATGGAACCTGCAACAGAGCTGGTGCAGCA
Source organism: Choristoneura fumiferana (assembly GCF_025370935.1). Lineage (NCBI taxonomy): Eukaryota > Metazoa > Arthropoda > Insecta > Lepidoptera > Tortricidae > Choristoneura > Choristoneura fumiferana. Next base: position 13,506,135 of record NC_133492.1, read on the forward strand.
TCTGAAAAAGCGAAGGTATACTACGACTTTGTCCCGTTCGGGGTCCTAGTCCACGGGGTCTTAGTCGCTTTGCAGCTTTGTACGGAAATAACAAAGAGGTTACAGAGGACCATCCTCTCCTCCTTTAATTTAAGTTTATAATAGTAACAAGTGAATAACTGTAATTTATGTGTTAGTTACTATTTTCTGTATTACGCTTTGCTAAAAAACATCATTCGTGATTAATTTTTGTTTGTAGTGTGTAGTGTTTTTTATTTTTGTAGTTGTTTGTAGTTTGTATTTTTGTGTAACTTTTCATCACTACTAAGTATTACCTAAAAATATATTCAAAAATTGAAATAAATAGTACTTTGTTTGAAACTTTTGGCATATCTATAATATAAAAGTGAACCGCCAGAACGGGAAAAAAACGAGACAGAGCAGGATGGCGCTCTACAACACCATTTTGACACTTTTCTCCCAAACAACGAATTATTTTTCTGGAATTCTAAAGCAATTCGATTCTTTGATCTTGGGAATCGCGAAAAACTTGAGAAAATATGATATTGGGTGTGTACATTTTGTATATTAAGCAAAATAAAATCACAAGTTCGATTTTCGAGCCAAAAACGAGCAATCTATTATCTATGCCAGTGTTGCCATTCAGGGAAAAATAAATCTATTCATTATCCTGCATTGCAGTTTGTAAAGCTCTTTAACCCATTCATTGCCGCGCGCCAGCAGGGCTACTACGAAACTCGAAGTTCGTGTCGTGCGGTCCCTCTAACACTTATACTATTTAATACGAGAGCGAGAGGGTCGGTACGATACGAACTTCGAGTTTCGAGTTTCATAGTAGCCGTGCAGATTATGTAAGTACTTTGCTGCGATGCCGACGCTTCTGCAGAATAGACGCCCATCGGCGTTTTCGACACTTCAGTTGCAAATTTGTAAACCTATTGTGATTTTCTATTACTTATCTCTGTTTTTGTACAGAAGAAATGAATAATGTATTTTGTCGGAAAAGTTCGTATTTAAAGCCTGACCAGAAATATATGACTATTGCGGAATTTCATTGGAACTAATTTCTTACACTGGCAATAATTTTAATGATTGATTGTCAGGTGTCACTGTGGCGGTTTCTTTGAATAATAACAAAAATGCCCAAAATGATTCGTAGTCAACAACGGATCATTGTATGTTATTAATAAACAATTGAAAAAACTAACGCTTGGGAAAAACTATTATCGCTACAAAACCTTTGTAACAAGTAATAACAAGGATCATTGTAAATAATGTTATTAATAAACTACTAAAAAAAAACGCAATCTATTTCGTACAATTACGAAAGAAGGTCGTTCCTCCTCAGGTTTTAGGTCACCAAAGAAAAAGAAAGCATTGTTCCGACTATACTGAACTATTGCCATATAATTAGAACAATAATTTCTAGTATATCGGAGTCATTTATTACGCGATACGATGAAAAAATACTATTCACTAGATCTATAAAATAACTGACTATCCTACTAATCCTACTTATCCTACTTATTATATTATAATTATAAATGCGAAAGTTTACTTTATATTATAAATGCGAAAGTTTGTGTGTGTGTGTGTGTGTGTGTGTGTGTGTGTGTGTGTGTGTGTGTGTGTGTGTATGTTTGTTACTCCTTCACGCTAAAATGGCTGGACGGATTTAGATGAAATTTGGTACGTTGATAGCTGGACATCTGGAATAACACATAGGCTACTTTTATTTAAATATTCCCACGGGATAGTTGTTCTTAACACAACACCTCAATGAAATTTACGATATAAATTTTGGAATTTCCCACGGTTTTTTTTTTAATACCGGAATTTCAATTGTAACTATAAGATCGAATAGTTTACGCGTGCGAAGCCGCGGGTAAACTCTAGTTAAATATAATGTCTATCAAAATAAATGTATCTTCCAAAGTATTTTTTATCAACGGAACACGATTATTATGAAAGGATTAAAATTTGATAATAAGCATACTTAGTCAAAGTCCAATTTCACCTTTTTTTGGTAGGTACTTAAATAATTATTTATTAATCTCAACACATACAGTTTGATTACATAAGTAAATTATCTTTTTTAATATAAATACGTGTCTAAGAAATAGAGTACGTAGATCGCTAGCGGCAGCCATAATGAAAGCGTCATTGTTTTTTTTAGTAATTGCGACGGGTACGTACTTAGAGATATTTTTTCTTTAATTTAATTTGATCTTTAATATTACATGAACTACTTAAACACTCGCATAAATTACGGTTTAGAATCTTTCTCAAAGTACCGCTCGATGACCATCATTAATATAGCTAGGAATATCACTTAACTAATTGTAAAATTGTTATGAAATAAACAGTTATAATTTTTTTTTTTTTTAATAAAGTTCATATTTTTAATTATTTTTTGTCATTGTTGTTCTATATATACGCAGAAGGTAAAACTGGTTAAAACCAGATTAGGACATGTGGTTTAAAACTACTTATTTTCCTTAGCTTGAAGGATTAAAATTAATACAGCACTCTTGATGTTCAGCTTTGTATTGAACTCTACCTCAAAATTATATTCGCCTAAAGCAAAAATTAAACATTTCAGCAGCTAAATCCGCAATTACACTACTTTGATCGCTGAACTTGTTACATACTGTTTCATCCAACAAACATCGTCTTCACGTTAGTCTGTCCACCTCAGTCCATCTAAGGGTTTCTTGACGGGCGAAATATCACTTATGACGTTAGTATCGAAAGGTCTTCTGACGTTATAGTATTGCTTTTAATAGGATCATTCAATTATTTTACCCAGGGGTCTCCAAAGTACGGCCCAAGAGCCAAGTCCGGCCCGCGAGCCCCTCTAATCCGGCCCGCGGAAAGAAAGCGTTATACGTTACTCTTATCTAGGTACCCCCTGAAGACTAAGTCTACTCAACTAATGTATTACCCCCATGACCAGCCAAAGTCTTGGCCCTCACGAATTTACATTAAGTGCAGTGTGGCCCTTGAGTCAAAAAGTTTGAAAACCCCTGATTTAACCAATCACAAAATTAAAGTTGCCAAACGGACCTCAGGATATAGCCTACCACACGAATCCTCATGAGGGGCAGTTGTCGCTCGCCTAGTGTGGCTAACTACCATATTCCTATACTGTTGCGGTCACCGCAAGTTGTATGCGGCGATTGATTTAAGGTAATCGCTGATTCATTTGTGTTTTCTGACGATATTCTAAAAGAAACGAATTCATGTGACAAATATCAACATAATCATGTGCTTGCAGCTTACGTCGTTGCCACGCCAGTACCTGACAATGCACCTGCTGACTACGAATACCCACGATATGTGAAGATAGCGGGTGGTGACGGTCAGATGCACGATGTAGATCTCGAGGCAGAACCCAATATGGAAGTGCTCGATGAAGTCAACAGGAACCCTGCTAACAACTTGTACTTGTTATACACGAGGTGAGTCTATTGAGACTATATCCTGCAGATGAACTATGAAAACAGATTTGCAGGGCTCAGTGAAAAACTGTATCTTTTTTTGTAAAATAAAGTCTTATAAATTATTTTCATTCATTCATTGGTGTTCAGATAATGTTAACTAGAAAATACATCAGCCTCTACACCTTTCTGAGACAAACAGTCTTGTCAGACAAATAGACGAACAGACTAACAACAAAATAATCCTATAAGGGTTCCGTTGCCAACTGAGGTACGGAACCGTAAAAACTGTCTGTACTGTTACATCAGTAGGTATACGAGACAAATGGAGTGTTTATGGAAATAATTAGTGGAGTGTTTATATAAGAATATGCCTTATGTGTGACTACAAGTACCAGGGCTTGGTTATTAATCAATATTTTCGATGTCATCTAAAATTTTCTCTCTGTTAAGTCATTGCTTTTGCTTGTTTTTAATATTTTGTGGTCATTGTTACATTATTGCTGATTGACAAAACTTTAAAGTAACACTATTCCTATTTTAATTTATTAAAGCGTTATATACATAATATCTCTATGTTGTTTTTAGACGTAACTCCATCGTGTCGCAGACATTGATTATCAACAATGCCAACTCTATCCACAACTCTAACTTCAATGCCAACGTGCCTACTGTCGTTGTCGTCCATGGATGGCTCAGTAATCAGTACACTGATATCAATCCTACGATCAGAAGAGGTAATTTAGCTTACGACAGAATTATATTTTCTATCAAAACAATTTTCTGTCAGGCGTTAACATATTGTTCTATGTAACTTAAGCCAAATACTTTCTATTAATCATGATTACTATTTTCCAGCATATCTTAACAAAATGGACTGCAATGTCATTGTACTTGACTGGAGAAGACTTGCTCTGTCTGACTATGTCACTGCCGCTCTTGGTGTCCCAGCTGTGGGTCGTGGGCTGGGCCAGTTCCTCCGCTTCCTCAACCAGGTTACCGGCGCCCGTTTCGACTCCATGCACCTGGTTGGATTCAGCATGGGTGCTCATCTCGTGGGCAATGCTGGCAGGGAACTTGGCGGCCAGGTCATCCGTGTTACTGGTAAGCATTCACTTATTCTTATTTCTATGTAATACAGAAGCTTATCATTTTAGAAAAACTCCCTAAGACAAATGATTTAAGATAGTTATTTTCACAAGGTCTGGACCCTGCTGGCCCCCTATTTATCTACAGCAGAGATCGCATCGCACCTTCTGACGGTGGTTATGTGGAGTGCATTCACACTGACGGAGGTTACACAGTGGGAGGTATTGGCATCGGAACAGCAATCTGCAATGCCGACTTCTTCCCCAACGGTGGTATCTCCCAGCCTGGCTGTCTGACCAACATTTGCAACCACAACCGTGCCTGGGAACTGTTTGCTGCCACAGTCACTTACAACCATCTAGTTGGCCGGCGGTGCACAAATAATTTGCAAATCACCTGGAACACTTGCACTGGTGCTAACCTTCACATGGGAAATGACGACTTAAGGAAAACTGGGTAAGTTTTTTTCACTTAAGACTTCATAAACTTTAGTACCTACTCTTTCAAAGTCTGTATTACTTATTGAGCTAAACATTGTCTTAGCGGCATTATTTTATCTCAACTACTGAATCAATACGGAAGTCTCTCTTAGTTACGCCAAGTGGTTGTAACTTTTATTCTTTTATTTCAGAACCGGTATGTACCGCGTCAACACCAACAGAAGTTATCCGTTCTAGATTGAGACTGATAAAGTGTAAGATAATAACTATTTAATGAATGGCTAACACTACTTTTTGTTTTAAAAACCTCTTTATAATATTAATCCAGATCATTTGAAAGATTTGACTCGAACATAAATACAAAGTTCGCAAGTTAAAAAAAAGCTTGTTGAAAAATTATACGACACAGAAGTTTTGGAAAATAAAAGTTTATACAAATCAATACTCGCAATTAATTAAACCTACCTTAGTCATACAAAGTTATGGTAATCACAAGACGAAAAATAATACAAGTACTCGTGGCTTTACTCTCGTGAACCAGGTCTAAAGAAGGTTGGTATTATAAACACAGGAATCCCACTAGGGTGAGCACGGGTACATACTTATTTCTTACTGTAAATGATCTCGCTGCCTCTGCTCCCAATGGTCAAGTGGTATTGTTCGCCGATGAAACAACTGTAGTGGTGAGCGCTTTTAGTTATTTCAAGGTTGAAGGACAGGATGGATGACGTGTGCAATCAGCTGCATGAGTAGTTTGCGGCAAACAGGCTTATTATGAATGTAACAAAATAAGGATTGTGTGTCATACCCTTTAGAGCCAGGAACCACGCTGCACATCTATTTCGGGTCCGACCCATCTTTACACTGAGCCTTCACACCGGTGTTAAGGTAGGGAAATTACTTTCCCAGCCTTCATACTGACCTATTTTAAAATAATCAGTGTGACGGTGGATCATACATATGAGTAGGAACAGTGTTAAATTTGGGTAACCAGGCAACGGTTTACCTTTCGGACTGTTGGTCCCACTGCTAGGTTCCACTTATTTATATAAATATTATATATAAATACAAAAATAGGTAGGTTAGGTTGGTAACTTCAGTTGTCCGAAGGGCAAAATACCCAGAAAGAAGAGCTCCGCCCTTGGGCGAAGCTCGGGCGAAGCTCCGTCGAAAAGCAGTTGGAGAAACTATAGTTGGACCACGGGAACATCACGATATATATCTGAAGAGGTTGTAACACTTGTTTTTATCTCAAGAGGTTCCCAACCTTCACACTAATGTGTCAGGTTTCCCATCCTTACTACTAATGTGAAGGTTGGTAATATAATTTACCTTCTTTCATACTAGTGTTAAGACTAAGAAAGTAATTTACCTACCTTAACACTGGTGTGAAGGCTCAGTGGGAAGGTGGGTCGGACGGCATCTATTTCAGATAATAGTACCACACGGTGGTAATATTATACGAGTATAAAAAAAATCTACCACTATTTCTTGTCGGATTCTTCTCAACAGAGATTGTTCCGAAATGGTGGTAGATTTTTTTGACATTAGATTAGAGTGCTCGCGCTATGAGCATTTTGCCGCCCGCGGTACAATAGTCGTATTATTTTGTACACGATGCATTTGTCAAGGTCAAGCGTCCTACCTAGTAGCTGCCTCCCCGTACCTCACCTTCTTGTTTTAGAAGTTAGAGTAAATTCAGTGCGCGGGTGACCGCAGGAGATAAAGTTTGTCGCAGGTGTGTCGCAATTGGCAGCAAATTACTCACAGCGCGACGACGTGAGTCAATAAAGTTTGTGGGTAGTTTTCATTACGTACACTTAGTATTATTTTTATGTAATATCGTATTAACATTGATTTTTGATTTGTTTTGATTAAATAGTCAGATATTACACAAAGAAAATACTGACCAGTCATTGTAATGACGAACATTTCTGAAAGAAATTTCTCTGGCGATGACTAGACCACACATCATTAAAAGACCCAACCTAAACGCATTGCACTTATGACTGAAACCGAATCGCCTGATTTGTGGCATTGTATCGTCAAAATATACCATCAGGTAGGGAAGGTATAAGCATGCGCAATATGTCCGTCCAAGAAAAATAGAAGACCAAAATAGGGTGCAATAGATGTGGAGTTACTGTGCAACGAACATTGCATGTACCATCAGCCAAATAAGTGGTCTATCAATTTTTAAACAAGTTCCTATCAAATGAATATGTCACTAAAGTCGAACTTTCAAGTCGACAGAACAGACACGTCTATTGGCATTATTGTTTTATGACATGCAAACGATTATCAACTTTAGGGTGGTAGACCACATATTTGGCTGATGGTAAATGACATGTGTGTCATGATTGTTTTGTTTCAAGTGTCTGGGTAAGCGGTTGGTTCCCAAAGAGTGTGACGTCTCTCGATGAGAGCGGAACATAGATGTCGCTAGTGCTGCTGCATAAGTAGCGTAGTAGAAATAATTAACCTGAGATATGTATGCATAGGAAAAATTCGTGTCTAGATTCCTGTCCAGCGGTGGTGTAGGGGTTATAGCACGCAGCACGGATTGCTGAGGACCTGGGTTCGATTCTCAGCGCTGGTCTCTTTTTCTGGTTTTTCTGTGCATCCATGTCTCAGTTTGTATTTTCGATACAGCTCATTTAGCTTTAACAGTACTGTGTTTTTTCATGCCAAATGATTTTCGTTTATTGTCCATATCTGAGACTATAATATTTCTAATGTACAACAAGATTTTGTTTACTTTTATATAATAACTCACTGTCATATTAACAAGCAAAGCAAGTTAAATAAAAGCTTCAATAACTTTGTTACATTTTTTTTTTTATACCTTTGTCCCTGGTTGAGCTATGTCGTTTTATTACAGAGTTCTCCTGGCCACCTTCCAGCTCCATCATCAGATCAGCTTCATGTCATAAATAATAATATTACATTGTCATTTAATTCACACACGCACGCACACATGCACATTTAATTCACGCAGTTTCATCTCAATCAAAAATCGGGAAGTGGGTCAAATTTAGTTAATACTTACACACTACTCACTGACATACATACTAATATGGCAAGTTAAATAAATGCTTGTGAAATGTATAACGCATACCCGTATTAGTTTGTGTGAAAATTGCGAAAATCAATAAAAATAATTTTAACATGGAAAATTACTAAACAAGTATCAAGCAATTGCGGATGCGCTATAAGTATCGGGTGTTTGCAGTAAAGGTTAAACCTTGCGTAGAGCGCAGAGCGATACGTCCGTTCCTTGGGAGAGTCCAGCGCTTTCTAAATCTTAACTATTAACGCGCGAGGTTATAAGTATAATCGATTTAGGACCGAAGTTTAGAAAATTGACAAAATTAAATGAGCTTTTATTAAGCGCTGAAAAAAATATTACAGACTAAACATTTCCTGTAGATTTATAATAAAATTGGTTTATTGGAAAATACATTCTAATAAATGAGAAAAAAAAATTATTAAGTAGACCGATTTAGACATGTTGTAGAATGGTATTTGAGCAATATTAACTAATATTTTGACACGTGTGATGGCCCTATGTATTAAAATTTAAAAGACTATATTTTCTATTATAAAATACTAAAGTTACATCGTTTGTGGTGGGTTATAATGGAAATATTTATTTGTAAAACCTCACTAACAAAATGATTTGGTAAAAAAAATCCCTGACGGAAATAAACGGGAATCACTGCTATACACCAGAATAAACGCTTATCTATACGTTATATTCGTTTTGTAAGCATTAACACATTAATAAGGCATTTAAAAAACCTCAAAACCACCTGGATGGGCAATTTTTTGTTTGCACGCTCTTAAGACTATCGATGTAAATATCATGTTATTTTGATACAAATAAATATATTATTATCATGATTTTTAAAGGTAATTAATACTCACACTCTTTGTTCATGCCATGATCTGTCATGGCGACAAAATATAAAGAGAACTGACGTTATCATGGGTTTGCGCAAGTGTCGCCCCCTCCGCAGAGCTTTGCCTGATATACCCTATTGAAAAAATGTATTTATATTTAGACTTTGACTTTGATCGCGGATGGCCGGATAGCGCCACGGCAGGTGGAGATGGCAGGATGACAGCTGGACGCGTTCTCCAGTGATTGGTTAGACAGCGCAGATGGAGCGAGTTGGAAATCCAGCAGGGCTACTACGAAACTCGAAACTCGAAGTTCGTGTCGTGCGGTCCCTCTGACACTTATACTGTTTAATACGAGAGCGAGAGGGACGGTACGATACAAACTTCGAGTTTCGAGTTTCGTAGTAGCCCAGCAGGGGCCTTTTCCCGACAGCGGGACATTTCGACGGGTTGATAATACTTAAAGAAAAAATAAATTATTCACTCATTATCAGTATATTATCCTCCTAACGCCCAGAGTCCTTTATAAAGAACTTATTGTAATTTTAAATCAAAGTATCATAAATGACATAAAGTTTGATGTTCATAAATCAAAACTTTGACTTGTGAGTTAGGAGGATAACAAAGCACTAAGTATACTTTTTATATTCTCTAATCTGCAATTAGGCATGACAATGAGCTTATCATGGCTTCTCATTTATGTGTCTGATCTGTTTAATTGTTATTTAATTTATGTTTTTATTTGCTATCGTAATTACCTTGTATAATTTTAAGTGCTGAATTATTAGTTTTATTAATCTTTAGTTACTAAGCCATGTCTTTATTTTGAAGAATAAAGATTATATCTATCTATCTATCTATTATGCCTGTGCTAGCAGATCTCCAAAGTGGGTACATAGGTTGAGTTATAATAGGTAAAATGATTATTCTCTTTAATACGGTAGCTGGATTGTCAGAAAATATTTGACAAATATTTTTTCTTTTGTCAATTAAGCAACAAAAAATTACAAAGATTAAGCGCGTTAAAGTTCGGGACTGTAGGGGGCCTTCTTAACATCGCCAGCTTAATAGTGACGCAGTGCCTCGCGGTACTTTGACTGGCTATATCGCTAGATGGCGTTAGTGTCGTGTGACGTTTCATTCTCGCTTGCGATTGGCTGATTTAAGCAATCACAAACATGACGCAAATGACAAACAGACCTCACGATACTAACGCCATCTAGCGATATTTCGCCTGTCGAAAGACCCTCATTGACAAAAGATAAAATACGTGTCCAATATGTTTAATCAACTTCAAAAGAAGGAGGCTTTCAGTTTGACCTGTATATAAGTATGTTTGTCCGCGATTATCTCGCGTTTGGCTGAACTGATTTTAATGCGGTTTTCAGAAAAGTATTTGGTTTTGGTATTTTAACCGACTTCAAAAAAAAGCCATGTTTAGGCTGAATGGACTCGTTGTGAGATGTACTTTGGCAAAAAAACACTAAAAAGTAAGAAATAAAGACTTTTTAATAAAAAAGTAAAATAGACTCCAAAAAAATTTTTTTAACTAAAAATGGAACCGACTACCAAAACTTGAAAATAATTTTCTGCTTATTTGAAGTGGGTGCCTTTAGCACGAGCCAGCATACTATCATAAATCAATTCGTCAACAAAATTTAACCTTGAAATGTTCATAAAGTTTACTCAGAAAAAATATAGATTTTGAGATACGAGGTTTTTTAAAAGGACATAAGTCCATTGTTTTCTTTAAACATAATCTTTGTTTACATTGCTATATTTTGAAATATGTAAAGTTTAGAATGTACCTATTTCATATCGCGTCTAAACCAAAACCGGACAAAACCACGGTAAAATGATTGACAGTTTTAATGATATCAACGATTTATAAAATGATTGATAATTTTTTTACGACTAGTATTATTCTTATCATTGTCATAAATAATTAATTGTTCAATGTTCCATGGGGGATTACTTTTTTAGCGATTTAGGGATCGACAGTCAATGACTAAAGCGGCGATAGAGATTATTTTTCTATTGCTAAGTATTCTAAATTCTAAAAGATAATGATAACAAGTTCTTCCCAAAGCTTGTATTTAGAAATTAGAAATAACAACTGTCAATTTATAATTAGAATTTTTAATTTATTCAAGTTATTTTTTAATTATTAATGTAAAAGAGAAGGGTAACTATTAATTGGCATTAATAAAATGTATCATCGAGCAATTGATAAACAATGCGTTTTATTCCTGCTTCTAATTCTCGAAACTTTTGCAATAGTGGAGGTGGTCGTCTGATACAGATATAGTAGGATTTTTCTACTATAATATTATAAATGCGAAAGTTTGTGAGTGAGTGAGTGAATATGTTTGTTACTCATTCACGCTGAAACGGCTGGACGGATTTGGATGAAGTCTGGTATGTAGATAGCTGGACATCCTATTAATAATAATATTATAAATGCGAAAGTTTGTGAGTGAGTGAGTATGTTTGTTATTCCTTCACGCTGAAACGGCTAGACGGATTTGGATGAAATTTGGTATGTAGACAGCTGGACATCTGGAATAAAACATAAGCTACTTTTAATTCCTATATTTCCACGGGATAGGGATAAAATCTCGTAACAACAATCGCTGGTCTTAGATTCATGAAATTTGACATGATTGTTTGTAATGTAATGCCTATAAAAACCACTATGTTATCATCGGGAATTCCCATGGGAATTTTTAAAAATCACGAAATTTTAAAACAGCTGCTGGATCTAATGATTTATGTGTGCGAAGTCAAGGGTAATCACTAGTCAGTAATAAGCCTACATGACGACTTTCTTGGGCAAATGTGGTGATTTCCCCCGTGCCTTCCACGCCGCAGTGCTGGAGTCCGGATTTCGTAGTTGGCAGTAGAAGTGCTGCTGTCCACTTTTACATTAGGTCCCTTAAGGCTGGTTCACACGTATTAATATCAGGAGTTTTTAACCCCCCACGCAAAAAGAGGGGTGTTATGTTTTTAATTTTCATTTTGCATTAATATTGAAATTAATTAAGTATGTTAAAATAAAAATTATCGTGAAATTTATAGCATGTATCGTTCAGTAAGTAACCTCTATATCACTAACCCTAGTAATATTTGATATACACACTATTAACAAAGAAAATATTTCATTCCATTTAATTTCATTTCATTTATTTCATTTCATTTCATATTTTCCATAAGAATTCAGGTTATTTCTATGTAAAATTGTCATTTTTATTAACTTTTACTCGCGTTTTGAAAAGTATTATAATATCAAAGTCCAAATTTGTTTTGATCGGAAATAATACGTTAGTTTTTGATTGATCTGCATGCAATAAGTAGTATTGATAATGACTTATATAATATTATCTATGAGTATAAATACATGCTGATATATTTGGAGTTGTAGATCGCCCACGCCAGCCAAAATGAGAGCTTCTTTGCTGTTTTTACTGTTTGCGACAGGTATGTTTTTCTTTAACCAGGTAGCTTACTTTTTGTAAATTGCAATGTCTAAGATATATCTTCCATATCATTTTAAGTTAAGAAATAATCGTCAAAAAACTTTAAATTTGCAAAACAAAGGCATATTACTTTGCGTACCTACATGTTTTTCATTAGATCTTTTCACGGTGTTTCCGTCAATACCGTGTTTTTTTTTTGACTCGTGAACTTCGGCAAACGGCTCAGTTCATTAATATGAACTACCTGATAATTAACTTTTTCGTCAAATAAAAAAAAAATTTTTTGATAATAAATATCTTTTTTTCATGCATAGGTATAATAGCTTCACAGTCATTGTGAGCCCCGCCTTCTGTTTTTTTCGTCTTGGCGGGGGCACTACCGTGCCCCTAGATTAGTTAAATTAACAAACTTGAAAAATGACATTGACGTGATACATAACTTAAGAGAGACATCAAAACTGGATAGATTAGATTAGATTAGATTTATTTATTACCTAATGAAAAAATACATTATAAATACATGTCAGGTAATTATAAGAAATTCACAAAAGGATCGTCAAATTGTATACAAAATAATAATAATAGTAATAGGTATATGATAGCGGTAAATTAAAAAACATTGTCAGCCAAAATAAAAATAGAATGAAATTAAAAATAATAATAATAATCCTGGGTACAATGTCAAGACGATAAAATTAAATATAAAATAAAAATAAAAATAAAAATTAGTCCACAACAACAGGACAAAATATGTCAATACTTAATTAAAACAATAAAAAATTACAGTCACAGAATGTGGAAATGTCAAATTACAATTAAATACACTGAAAAAGAAAAATAACAATTAAAATATAAACAAATAGGTACTTAATGGTACAGACAAAATAATCATCAGTCAATTATTTAAATTTCATTTCACTGTACTCATATTTTCCCAGCGTATGTCGCCGCATCCCCGGTGCCAGAAGACGCACCTGTGGAGTACCAGCGCTTCGTGAAGATGGCGGGAGGAGACGGAAAGATGTACGATGTAGACCTCGAGGCTGAACCTGACATGGAACTGCTTGATGAGGTTACAAGGAACCCAGCGAATAATTTGTACTTGCTCTTCACCCGGTAAGTCAAGAAAAAAGAAACAAAAAATGTTCTGGTGCAAAGCTGTCTATAGCTTCATTGATAGCTATATACATATATCCAACGTGAAAATGACGCAAGTGTTATTGGAACCTTTGTGCCGGGAATATTATGGCACTAGGCAGATTATTTGACTCAATTGTTATTTATGTAATAATATTAATATTTAAAAATTAAATTATATATTACATAAACATAAATAAGTATATTTGTTAAAAATTCATTCAATTTAACAAATATTTATTCCAACTGTAGAGGCAGTATACGGAATTCTTTTATAAAAAAAAAACAAGAGAAGCGGCTTTCATGCAACGAGGTTGCATACTTTATTAAAAGATCGGAAAAATGTACATTTTGGAAATATTTCGTTGTCTGTCATGTTAGTTAGGTATCGATATATTTTTAATACCAAAAATTTAATTTAAGATTGTAATCAACACATTTGATCTTATCTCTCGCTTTTAGGGTTCCGGAGCCAAAATGGCAAAAACGGAACCCTTATAGTTTCGCCATGTATGTCTGTCTGTCCATCCGCGACTTTGCTCAGGGACTATTAATGCTAGAAAGCTGTAATTTTGCACGAATATATAGGTAAACTATGCCGACAAAATGGTACAATTAAAAATAAAAAAAAAATTTTTTTGAGAGTACGTCCCATAGACGTAAAGTGGGGGTGATTTTTTTTTCTCATCCAACCCTATAGTGTGGGGTATCGTTGGATAGGTCTTTTAAAACCATTAGGGGTTTGCTAAGACAATTTTTCGATTCAGTGATGTGTTTGCGAAATATTCAACTTTAAAGTGCAAATTTTCATTAAAATCGAGCGGGCAACCGGTGGGTGAAAAATTTGAAAAAATTCAGGATGGTAGTAAGTATATCAAACTTTCAAGGAAAACTATGACGGCCAAGTTTGCTTGATAATTATTAGTAGTTTATGAGTAAATAGCAGCCTAAGGTATAAAATAGACCTAAACTTGGAAGATTCCGTATAAAATACGAAATCCTTAGAAAAATATTACTTATTTTCGTAATGGCTACGGAACCCTATTTTGGGCGTGACCGACACGCTCTTGGCCGGTTTTTTTCGTGGTAATGCGATTTTGCTCACTAATTTCTCATAGCAAAACCTGCCTGTTTGAGGTGCTGAGCTGAAAAGTAATTAATTAACTAACGTACTGCAAATTCTTAGACATTTTTTTTTTACAATGTTAAAGTGACAAATATTTAATCTAAAACAGGTACTGCTACAAAAAGTAAGAGAATGAGAAAGAAATGGAATTTAAATGAAACTGCAGACGTACCTGTAGCACGACTTGTTAGAATATTAATTTACGAAAATTTCTTCTAATTTATAATGTTTTATGATGTCACGTGGCTTGTGCTTAGTAAGTATATTGTTTCCAGGCGCAACTCTATCCTGCCTCAGACACTTACAATGAACAATGCGAACTCCATCACCAACTCCAACTTCAATGCTAACGTGCCCACCATCGTTATTGCCCATGGCTGGCTGAGCAACCAATACACTGAACCCAATCCTACTGTTAGAAGGGGTAAGTACAACACTTATAAGTATTAACCCCAAATCCCTTTTTAAGGTTCCGGAGCCAAAGTGGCAAAAACGGAACCCTTATAGTTTCGCCATGTCTGTCTGTCTGTCTGTCTGTCCGTTCGCGGCTTTGCTCAGGGACTATCAATGCTAGAAAGCTGTAGTTTTGCACGAATATATAGGTAAACTATGCCGAGAAAATGGTACAATTAAAAATTAAAAAAAAAAACCTTCCATAGACGTAAAGTGGGGGTGATTTTTTTTTTCTCATCCAACCCTATAGTGTGGGGTATCATTGGATAGGTCTTTTAAAACCACTAGTTTAGAGTGCAAATTTTCATTAATATCGAGCGTCCCCCCCCCTCTAAAATGTAAACCGGTATAAAATACGTATTTTTTTCGTAATGGCTACGGAACCCTATTTTGGGCGTGTCCGACATGCTCTTGTTCCATCTTTAAGGCGGTCGGCCGTCATTTCACGAGTCACGGCAAGAGTATATTTCTCTAATGATTTGAAAATAATAGACATTTTTGTGCATTTTTGGCAGAACATAAAAAGTCAAATTTAAAACAATTCAGATCTTAAATAAGCATCACTCTTTTTACATCATTAAAATAGTAACGATGTATTTTGATTCAAAATACTGTAATCATTATCTTTATTTACGTACGTTAGTATCTAGTACTACTAAATTTCAGTTCCTTTGCTACCTATAATAAGCTTGTTGGTTATAATAATAATCTTCATCAAAACTACGAAATCAACGAAGGTCTAAGCCAAGGCTGGCCAAACCCGGATCGTGGGCTACATGTAAGCCCGCCAAGGCATTTGAATTTTCCCGCCGTCGCATTGATTATCCAGCTGGCTAACAGCACGAACAATTAATTTTTGTAGTTTATAAATTTTGCCCATCTAACTAAAAAGTCTATTGGCCAATCTTGTTCTAAATATTCGTTTTTTGTCTTTTGCAGCATACCTTAACAAAATGGATTGCAATATCATCACGGTTGACTGGAGGAGGCTCGCTCAATCTGACTACACTACAGCCGCTCTCGGTGTCCCAGCCGTGGGCCGTGGTGTGGGCCAGTTTCTTCGTTTCCTCAACCAGGTCACCGGCGCACGATTCAACAACATGCACTTGATCGGTTTCAGCTTGGGTGCTCATCTCGTGGGCAATGCTGGCAGGGAGCTCGGTGGCCAGGTCATTCGTGTTACTGGTGTGTAAAATTAACTGTCTATTTTGTTGATCACAACCATAACAACTATCGCAAGGCCCACACAATTCACAAATAATAATTAACTCACTTAATTAGATTAGATGACGAGATTGGAGTAGATTGGACGTCCTATGGCTGATATAATGATGATGATGATGATGATGACAATGATGAATTAGAAAAAAATAATTATCACAGTTGCCAACTTTCACGGCAATAAGCACCAAGACGAATATATAAAAAACGTCTGAATACAGCTTCAGAATATAATTTATCGCATCTATCAGATTTTTACCAAGTTTTCAATTATAATTTTTTAAAGTAAAATTTTCTGTACTCAGGTTTGGACCCTGCTGGTCCCCTATGGAACTACAGCAGAGACCGCATTGGACCTTCCGATGGCGGCTATGTTGAGTGCATCCATACTGACGGAGGTGCGGTTGGAGGTCTTGGTATCGGCACGGCAATCTGTGACGCTGACTTCTTCCCTAACGGTGGCATCTCCCAGCCTGGCTGTGTTACTAACCTCTGCAACCACAACCGTGCCTGGGAACTCTTCGCCGCCACAGTGACATACAACCACCTGGTTGGCCGGCGGTGCGCAACTGCTTTGCAAATCACTTGGAACACTTGCACTGGTGCTAGTTTTCACATGGGAAATGATGACTTGAGAAAATCTGGGTAAGTTGGTTAGATAATTAGGTGACCAAAGTTTGCAAATATTATGTCAATTGTTTAATTTTACATAATAATGTCTCTCTTAGACTTTTTTATCTTTGAAAACCTGTTACCATGGAAGCTCATAATTACATCGACCTTACGACATCTTACGCGGTGAACATGTTTTCACTTATTGCATTTGTTTCAGAACCGGTATGTATCGCCTCAACACCAATAGAAACTATCCTTATTAGCTTTGGATCAATGATGACGGAAATGTAAATAAACAATAAACTTTTATAAATACTTTATGTCGACTTGTTAATAAAATCCCACTGATAAACCAAGTCCCAGAATGTGTCACAAGTACCTAGGTTGGAAGTGCCCGTTGTAATAGTAAGATACTTTAGCACTGTTTCATTTACTATTAATGTGGTATTGCAACGTCCACGCTGCTTATAATGTCTTTCATTATAATAATACGAGTATGTCCGTTGCAACTGCACAACAATATGTATTACGACATAATTATGACATGAAAAACACGTAAGTGATAGCTATCCACAAAATATGACAATGTTATTAGAATATGATAAGTAACCTAATTAATTAAGATGATTGATTAATTAATGGATTGATTGATGATGATAATTAAACGTGGCGGACGCATTGCCTAGTCATTTTAACAATATAAGTTTTTTTTTGGGTTGCCAAACTATAGATATATTTGAACAAATAAAAAAAGCTTACATATTATTCCCCAATTTTTATCTATGTATGCAAAAATATTATGATACTATTTATTTATTCGTAACAAAATAACATGATATTACTAAGTACCTACTACTTTTAAATTGAAACTATGTACATAAAAATATCTTAGACTTAAAATACTTACGTAAAATTTAAAAAAAAACCGGCCAAGAGCGTGTCGGACACGCCCAAAATAGGGTTCCGTAGCCATTACGAAAAATTAACTACTTAATATTTTTCTAAGGATTTCGTATTTTACTCTTAAACTATTAATAAGTCTCAAGCAAACTTAGCCGTTATAGTTTTCCTTGAAAGTTTGATACTTATACTTACTACTCCTAATTTTTTTCAAATTTTTCCACCCACCGGTTTTGATTTTAGAGGGGGGGGGGGGCAACGCTCGATTTTCATGAAAATTTGCACTTTAAAGTTGAATATTTCGCAAACAAATCACTGAATCGAAAAATCGTCTTAGCAAACCCCTAATGGTTTTGAGACCTATCCAACGATACCTCTCACTATAGGATTGGATGAGTAAAAAAATCACCCCCACCTTACGTCTATGGGAGGTACAACAAAAAAAAATTTAGATTTTTTTTATTGTACCATTTTGTTGGCATAGTTTAAATATTATATTCGTGCAAAATTACAGCTTTCTAGCATTGATAGTCCCTGAGCAAAGCCGCGGACGGACGGACGGACGGACGGACGGACAGACAGACAGACAGACAACTAACGACGAAACTATAAGGGTTCCGTTTTTGCCATTTTGGCTCCGGAACCCTAAAAAGTACTGTATTGCTGGTATTTTTTTTCAAAAATACGAGTCGTTCGTTCGTGACCATTTTCTATTCAGAAGCTTTAAAGTGCTAATTTTTAAGAATCAGGCTTAATTTTCCCAAAAACCGTAAATTAACCTAAACATGAAGGTTGCTTTGGGTAGCTTTTTGATCCTCCTATGTATGGTTATTGAGTGAAACATAAAAATTAGGATATATAAAATTAGATTGTAGGAGCTAGGGTGTGGTGGGATTCCATTGGAAGAAAAGACGTTGTTTTAGGTGAACTAAGTCGCAGTAAAAAGCGAGTAACGCTTATGTATTTAATAACTTTTGTACTTAATCGTTTAAAAACAGAACGTTTACTCTTTTACTGTTTTTTGTTTCAGATCTGGAATATACCGCCTCGATACCAAGAGACGTTATCCGTATTAAATTTGATAATAAAGTAAAGCTGCGTTGTTTGAACTTATGTTTTTAATGAGATTCCTATATTACTAACCTAGTGAAAAATACAGCGTGACGATTTAACAAGTGCTAAGGAAATTAGGGACAAAATATGCAGCAAATATAATGTAATGCCACCTGACACACGGCTGTTTTTGTAAACACTGAGTATTTTTGCTATACATACGTATACGGAAAACACAATTATCACGTTCATCACTTTTTTATCTTATCATACTTTTTCAATTCAGGGGGATAATGACTTTAGGTTACATTTAAAATAACAATTATATAATAATTATTGTAATCTTGAATGTAATCGCCATTCAACGAGGGAATGCTGCCAGCCTTTTGGGCACCATACGACGGGGGCCTTTTTTAGATTTAATTTTGTAGATATTAAGTTTTTAAGTTAGGTAGTTAGTTTATAGTTAAGTTTTATATAGTTATTTTATCTTGAATCATTTTCCAATCTGCTTTTTTTTTAAGATTATAAAGTTCAAAATAATAAAGAACAATTCTATAACCATTTTCTCATAATAATAATATCGGAGTTTTTCATTCATGCATTCGGTTATTTATGGCTGAAAATCTGATAAAGAAACTTCTTAT
Source organism: Choristoneura fumiferana (assembly GCF_025370935.1). NCBI lineage: Eukaryota > Metazoa > Arthropoda > Insecta > Lepidoptera > Tortricidae > Choristoneura > Choristoneura fumiferana. Next base: position 13,525,635 of record NC_133492.1, read on the forward strand.
CCAAATATTTTTGAAGAATAAAAAGAAAGTGCCAATCTAAAAGTAGGTTCTCCGGTTCTTCAATTTCTCGACAAAATCTTTTTTTTTTCAAATGATTAATTTCACAACAGTAACTGTACTTACTCAGAAAAACTCAGAAGTGCGGGCCAGAGTTTGAACCCACGATCCTCTGCTTGAGAGGCAATAGGTCAAACCACTAGGCCACCACAACAAAATACATTTCTTTGTAACAATACAGAATTTAACGCAATGACGATGAATCTAAAAGTTGATAACTTATCATTAATCCTTAATTCGCTGAACGCACAAAAAATATTTTTTATCATATCTGCTACTACCGCTACTTATCTAATCGAATGTTTTCTAATAAATCACTAAACTAAAAGCATGTTTTGTAATAGTGAGAGATAGCTCTTCTAGAAAACCGGCAAGGGTGATGGGTTACCAACTAAATACTTACTAAGTACCGTCTGCTAATATTAAGTAATACCTCGTCAAATCACAGTTATTTAGAATCACCTAGCTCGTTACTGAAACAAAAAGGCTACGTCAAGAGACATACTAAACAAGTGATATCGTAACAAAAGATACTATAACAAACTAATCATAATGTTTTATGTATTGTGGCATGGCTGGCACATGATTTATCTGGATCGTGTCGATTGATTTAGAATGCAGTGATATCTATCTCACACGCGATCGATCCAGATAAGCCAAGCCGCCATCTTAGTATCTTAGAGATATTCTAGTATATTAGCTAGCATGTACGTAATGTAGGGAGTTCTGTTCAGTGGCAGTTGGTGATCAGTAAACGAGTACAAGTTAACCCGCATAAGGTCAATTCACTCTCCCCACTTATTTTTCCCCTAAATGTAAAATAAAGAGTTACAATACAATACAATACTAAATTTTATAAACATTAATAGAGTCAAAGGAGACAAATGACATTGAGAAAGCAAATAATAACAGAATAATCTTTAGAAAGTACCCTCGACTCCACCAGACCCAATGCAGCAGTAAAGTTCACAATCTGATCGGAAAAACTTATTCCCGGGTGTTCTAACACGACGAACACGCGAATGCAGAAATACTTTCCACCATATTGGAACTCCAACTCGAATCCCGAAAGCAAATACTCGAGTACAAAAACTTGGAACAACTTAGTGCACAAGGGATGTAATGGAGTATTTTATTATTTTTATTTTTGAGTATTTCTCAAAAAGTTGTCCCGTCACGAAATTGACAAGAAATCAGTTCCTTTTGTCAAGAAATGATTAACCCTAAGGACGAGATCATAAAACATAAATTGCATAAAACATTCAAAATTTCTTGACGTCAGGAAAACGTCGCGAAATCTTTTGAGGAAAAAATCGTAATTTTGTAAAATCTAAACTTTCTATTGGATCCAAGAACAAAGATAATCTGACTTTTTATCACCTTTACCACAAGTTTTTGTATATATTTAAACACGATATATTTTGTTTGTTGAAATAGCGTCAGGAAATATATATTTTTTTATAGGCAACTGAAAATGGACAACTTTTTGAGATTCGTTTTTTTATGTAATATTAAATTTGTTGACTCCAGACAAAAGACGACCTTTTTGTACTAAAGCATTTATATTGCTAGTAAAAGGAGCAATTAATAGTAGTTTATTGTTCGTAAATTGGCAATTGAAATTGCCGTGAAATTAAACTTGGAAATTGTTCCAAAACACTTTGAATTTGATTATGTTCACTTACACAACACGGAAAGCCTATTTATGATCTGTTTACTTAAATTGAGAGAATTCTAGCACACTTTGTGGTAAAATCATTTGCTTTTGTAAATGTATTATTTCTCACAAGACAAGTAGGCTTTTGTTTTTGTTCAACTACAAAGCAAGACGCCTAAGGACAATATATAGTATATTTGTTTTGCAATTACAAAATGCGAGCATAATGGATTTGAAAATTTTAAAATCGATTAGAGGGGAATAATGGTGTAAGTTTTTGTTACTAGGTGATTTGAATTTACTTTTTAAGTATTGTAAAACAGGCTTTTTGGCCGCTGTGATCGGAATTAAAACAGTTTATTATTTCCTTGTCCATAGACACTTGCAGAAAATATTATCTAAACATGTAGCTGTGTTAGCCGTCACTCTCGTTGGTGCCTCAAGTTAAATGATTTAAATAAATTCAAAAGTCTTCCAGAATACTATTTGCCGAGTCTAGTAAATTCACATTAAAATCTCCACATACGATGACAGATTTACCACTAGCAAAAACTTGTTTCAAAGCATCTTCCATCACGGGTTCGAACTGACAAAAGTCTGAGGACGGCGGCCTATATACACATAATATGGACACCACGTCCGCTCGCTCATCCAGCCCTCCTTTAACAAGATCTGAATATCTGGGTCTGTCTGAATCTGAGCGTGCGCGGTGATAAGAGCCCGTCATACGATTAACGACAATCCCTGGCGATATCATAATACTTCTCAAATCTCGGCGAATAAATATATTTGAACATAGTAGGTAAATAAGGAATACTACTAACTTATTAGGGATTGCAATGTCGTTCGAAATAAAATTATTTACTATATTTTAAATTTATCCAAACAATTACTATCTATAGATATTAATCAGAATCTGAGAGGAAGTTTTAACAATACATATATTTAACGACACCTAAGTAAACAAATAATTAATAACATGGAACTACTCTATGATACCGTTGTGCTCCGCAAAAGATTATTTCACCGCCTAAAGGGAAAAAGAGTGCAAAAACTTTAATTAAACAAGTTTAGGTAAGAATCGCGCTAGAGACTTTTGTAAACGGATAATCGAAGCACCACCTGAGATTGGGCCCTCTAGGGACTGACAATCTAAAGTCAGAATCGAAGTGAAGTCAAGTTGGAATAATAAGGCGTATAATGTGTTCGGTGATACTGACGGTTGGGAATCGCTTTTCCAACTTACACAGTCGTCGGTGAAGCGCTTGATAGAATTTTTATGAAGTTTCGTTGACTGATTTCCTACCGATTATTGACTTTCAGAGTACCTGAAATGATTATAACTTCAGTTTTTGGGATCAAAATGTTATTAAATCTGCGAATGGTTCTTCTCTTTTGATGCTTAGTTAATACACTTTGACAGCTGCCATTAAATGTAGAACATTTGTTATACTCAAAGCATCGACTAGCGTTTTAATCATGACCGTGATCAGAGGGGCTACCTACTACGAAATTTGAAAATCGATGTCTTGTTTTAAATAATAATAAGCGTGAACGGTACAGCAAGAGACGAAGTTCGAATTTTGTACTTCGTAGTAAAGGGCCCAGGATGCAATAAGATGTGTCGAAATATATGGAACTCATTAAAGCTGATCGCGGTCTACATAAAAAAAAAAACATTTATAATAGTATATTCTATGAAATGTCTAGAAATATAAGCAATGATATCTTTTGAATCGTTTAATTTTATTCAGCTGTATTTTTTTACACCAGCAAACTGTCCGTTAAATTCATGTATACATTATTACAAATTTAGCCTGTATGCAATTTGGTAGGTAAATCAACAATCAACAGCAATCAATCAATCAGCAATTTAGATAAATATTACGTATATAAATAGTTAGATACCTGTTTATTTCTATAACGTATTTTTTTATCTTGATTTGTGTATTTACTACATATGTGTTGGTGTACCAATATTGCAACCTGAGATATGTCTGCATTGGAAAAATTCGTGTTTAGATTCCTGTCCAGCGGTGGTGTAGGGGTTACAGCAAGCAGCACGGATTGCTGAGGACCTGGCTTCGATTCCCAGCGCTGGTCTCTTTTTCTGGTTTTTCTGTGCATCCATGTCTCAGTTTGTATTGTCGATATCAACATACAAGGCTCAATATTTTTTTAATTCAGTGCACTAATTATTACAACTATTACACTATTGTTAATCGGTATCCCGGGAGAACTATGCAATGTTTCGTAATAAAACTAGCATATGTTCTTCCCGAGGTCACAAACTATCCCAATACTAAATTTCATCTAAACCGGTTTTGCGGTTTAAGCGCAACGAACAGAATTACTTTTGCATTTGTAGTAAGTATTAGTATGGTAATAAGGATTTTAATAAAAAACTTCAAGATTTTCTGTATAAGAAAAAAGTTTGAGGGTATGCACATACCTGCGAAATAATAGTACCCAACTGTGAAGTTTTTATCCTGCACCCACGTGGGAACTTAGCCCAAGCCCTGTCATTTTGAGACGAGGCCTATGCCCAGTGGTGGGACGTCCATGGGCTGATATTAGTCGTCCTGGGACAGAATTTGATATTTTTTTTAATTTTAGAAAATTAATTTATATCACAGAAACAAACAAATTTTCTAACCCGCACTACATTATGAGTTATTTAATTATGCATGAAAAATAGACAATTACTCTTTGCCTGTTTAACGATCTCGAAACTCACATCGATTCGATCATTCACAAATTTATTTCACTTTGTCATTTAGCAACATTCAATCAGTTCGAACGGTTTTCATTTATTCCGCTCAAAAGGTTCGTGAATAGGCAATGTGAAACAAACAAGTATGATTAAATCACACGTTGATTAGCCAGTCCGCAAATTAGAATGAATGTAACAAACATTAGTTTACGGGTAGATTGTCAGAGGTACCTAAAATATAAGCATATCCAATTATTGATTAATAACTAACTCTTATAAAAATAACAACAAGTAAATTTGCATATGAAAATTCAGAAAAGGAAATCTAACTTAAATACCTTTGTATATTTTTTCGTAGTTTGACAAATATGTTGGTTATACATTTGGGATTTTCCGACTCTTCAAAGAACGAGTCTACTCTTTTCTCAGAGGACTAGCAACGCGTCTTACTTAACTCAATTTTGTTATTGGTGTCCATGAGCGGCGGTGGTTGATTAAAAAAAAACATGTCTGCGCATCACTTTAGAATAGTTTCTCATTTTTGGTAAATTATTTTTGCATTCTGCTTGTTGTCAGCAAAAGATTTGTATGAAAAAAAAAATGTTTGGAAAATGGCATACAAGAGGAAAAAATCAGATTTGTAAAATTTCCACAAAATAAGAAAGCGAGTGAGTGAGACAGTCTCATTTTCGTAATAAGAATACCCGTGCGAAGACGGGGCGGGCGACTAGTTAGAAATAAATTCGTCTCTGTACACGCTTTTGTATACCTTGTAGGTACATTTTTATATTTTTACGTGAAATAAATAAAGTAGAATAAATAAGCGTCAGAAAATGGCGGTGGTTGTCAGTTGGGCAAAATTAAATACTATTTCCGCAAAGAAATTTCTTTAAAAAATTGTTTTTAATCTTTTCGTCTGAAACAAATATCTTTTTTTATGGACATTTGCATACTAGTGTCTTTGCGAAATGATAGTTTCTGACTAAATCATCTTATTTTTAAAGAGAGCTCAAGATATTATTTCTTTTCATCCGTCATCGTTCCCGTCCGCTCGTTTTTATCGCAGTGTGCACACCACGCTGAACGGAATGGCGGCGGCGGTGATCGGCTACCTCGGCAGCTCGCCCGCCCGCCTAAATTGTGGCCTAAACCTCGCCTAAACTCATACCGTAGACTGCATCGAAGCCCCGCATGCGTCCAGAGGCTGCGCCGTGAAGTGACAACGCCAGTGTCAGTGTCTTTATTTCTTCTGGTTGACTGTTTGTTTTTATCACTGTAATTTAATTAGTTATTTAATTTTGTACTGTTCTTTAGTTTTTAAGTTTTGTAGCCTGCTTATTTTTAGTGTTTATGCCTTCACAGCCCTGTTCAACTTCGGTCGAACTACTGTACTGCCCCACTTGTGGGGACAACAAGCAATACAAGGGACAGAGGCTCGCTATTCATATAGTTCACCGGCATGGTACTCGCATGGTTGTCGACCCCGCGCTGACAAGTGCCTCTCAGCCAACGCCTTCTTGTTTCACTTGGGCTCCTACAGCTGCACCCATTAAAAAAGAAACTCTTGCCGTGAGACTAGGGCTGTTGAAGGTTTCAATACCAATCATAAAAAGAATTCCCCTTGGTGCGTGTTTATCAGTTGCCGGTTGCCTCACCTATTGCGTCGCCAATGTAGTTTCAGATAATTCTACTCAGGCCTAGGAGTGTCTGCTCACATTTCCTTACACAGTTCTGCATGCTGATAGGTCGAAAAAAAACCTGGCTTACATCTTAGCTAAAAAATAATTCATATTCAGCTCTTGATGTAGATGCAATCCCTCAAAATTATAATAGCAACCACATATTTTACCCAAATTCCAAAATTAAATTAATAGAAAATAAACTTTCTGAAGGAAATGTGAGCGGCGCTGCCCGTCTTTTATTTTCCAATGACGACTTGGCTACGCACTCTTCCAAAACCTATGCCACCTTACTAGAAAAGCACCCTTCCCCTCCTGCCTCTCTGAATCTGCCAGATGCAGGATGCAGTCCAGCTAGCCATTTGTTCTTTCCCCAATGGGTCCGCTGGTGGATTAGATGGACTGTCTCCTCAGCACATTAAAGATTTGACCAACATTTCTCTAGGGGACGCAAGATCTGCCCTTCTGAAGGAATTGACGGCCCTCATGAATTTGATGCTGTCGGGCCGCGTGAACGCCGAGATGGTACCACTATTATATGGCGCCGCACTTTCATAAAAGGATGGTGGTATCCGCCCGATCGCAATGGGATGTACTTTTAGGCGCCTAGCTTCCAAACTCTGCTGCCGGAAAGTCCACCAATAGCTAGCAAATGCTTTCAAGCCCCGACAACTAGGATTTGGCCTCAAAGGCGGCTGTGAGGCGGCTGTGCACGCTGCGCGCACCTTCCTGAATTGTCCGGATTATGAAGTTTTCGTAAAAATTGATGTCAAAAATGGTTTAATTCAGTTGACCGTGGTGCACTGTTAGCAGAAGTCAAAAAAGAGGTACCAGAGCTTTATCCTTACTTATGGCAATGCTACGGTGCACCTTCAAAATTAGTTTTCGGCGATAAAATTATTTTTTCCAGCGTGGGTTGTCAGCAAGGAGATCCACTCGGGCCCGCCATTTTTAGTTTGGCAATTCACCCAATCATATCCCATCTAAATTCTAAATTTAATCTTTGGTATCTAGACGACGGTTCTCTTGGTGGAAACGCCTTAACTGTTTTCAAGATCTACAGCAAATCATCGAAAAAAATTCAGATATTGGCCTCACTTTAAACTTCACTAAATGCGAAATTTATCTGCCGAATCACCTTTCTTCTGATAATAAATTGAAATTTTGACGAACTTTAACACGCTTCTGCCTAATATTTCCGTTCATTCAAATTCATCTCTCACACTTTTAGCCTCACCCATTTTCGATGAATCAATAAACCCTGTCATAAATTGTAAACTAAATTAATTCAATAGTACATCAAATCTCCTCTTTCAGATAAATCCCCACATGGCCCTTTTTGTTATTCGGTTCTGTTTATTCACACCAAAATTCATGTATCTACTCCGCAGTTGCCCGATTTGGAAATTTCCGTCCATTCTCTCATCCATTGACGATTCTCTCCAGGCAACTCTTTCCAAAATTCTTAATATCAGTTTCAATACTTTTTCTTGGACTCAAGCTGTTCTCCCCATTCGATTTGGTGGTTTAGGTGTTCGCTCGTCATTCAGTGTGGCATTACCTCCTTTCTTGTCTTCCGCCTACAGCTCGCTATCTCTCGTCGGTATTATTTTAAAATAAACCACAGATACCTGACGACGAGTTAGCCTGCCTGGCGGAGGCTGAGAAAGCTTGGTGTGACTCGTGCCCTGGAGCGGACACCCCCATGGTTAAACAGATCCAGCGGGCCTGGGACACCCCTCGCCTTAATGTGACTCACGCTTCCCTCCTTGAAAACTGTCCGGACAATTATGAACGCGCCCGTCTATTAGCTATTTCTGTACCCAAGGCAGGCCATAGGCTGAACGCCTTGCCATCAAGGAATATTGGCACTATTCTGGACCCAAGTACTTTGCGGATAGCAATTTCTCTGAGACTTGGGGCCAGAATATGCATTCATCATATCTGCGCGTGTGGCAAGAACGTCGATCAACTGGGACGACATGGTATTTCGTGTAATAGAAGCGCCGGCCGTTTGTACCGTCATGGCACCATAAATGACATAGTACGTCGGTCGCTTGCCACCGCGTCAGTGCCTCCGGCTTTAGAGCCGGCTGGCATGGCAAGGGACGATGGCAAGCGTCCAGACGGAGTCACCTTGGTGCTGTGGAAGCTCGGTAGGGCCCTGGTGGGGGACGCTACATGCGTTGATACTTTCGATTTGTCCCACATCCAGGCAACTAGCTCACAAGCCGGCGCTGCGGCTGATCAGGCCCAACTCCTCAAGCGCCGCAAGTACTCCTCTTTATTAAAAGATTACGAGTTTGCGGCGCTTGCTGTTGAGACTTTAGGGCCTTGGTCAGCCGATATGAAGTGTTTCATAAAGGCCCTTTCTTCCCGGTTGATCGACACCTCTGGTGACCCAAGAGCTGGTACGTATGATCCCAGCGGATCGCACTTGCGGTCCAAAGAGGTAATGCGGCCAGCATCATGAGAACTCTGCCACAGGCAGATCTTTTGGACGGGATGTTCTTTTTATAATTTTAATTTTATAGTAACATATAAATATATTTAGTTAAGGTTTCTTAGGTAAGTTTTCTTTGTCTTATGATTATTATTATTTTGTTTTATTCAATCTATATATTATTTAGTAATAAAGCGTCAGAGGGATCGAACGACACGAAAAAAAAAAATAGTGTATAATAATAAACTCATTAAGTATGAGTCATATAGGTATGGTTAAGCATAATCAGAAATTCCCTTGCATCTGCAAAGGCCAACATTAATCCTACAGCCTTTTAACCAATTGTTATTCATACTTGCAAATTGTATGCGTGTCCCGTTGTTGGTTAAATTCTACGCAATCACAGTATCTCAATACAGCAAACATGAGCGAACGATGAATACATGACTACAATTAAATAACCATGGCAGCTCGTGTTGCATTTGATTCCATAGGGAAATATTTTGATTAGAGCCCCGATTGGTTCTTAATTGGTAGACTATTCATTAGGTGCGGGTATTGATATAGCCGGCTGGCACTGGCGCAGTCTGGATGGTTTGTACCTACCTAATATTTCTAGAACAATAGGCGGCAAATGAGGAGCTGAATAAGATGTGATTTTTCAGTTTTACAAGCTTTTGACTTACAACTTTCGTGTGTAAGAAAATTACGGTGTCATTGCGGGCCAAAAACAAAAGCAGTATTTTTATGAGTTCCGGTTGGTAATGTAACTGTTCGTAAGTTTTGTTATTATAGAATTATTTTGTCGGTGTTAGAATGTCCCCCCCCTGTCTTCCCGTGGGCGGCGTAGAAGTAAGCTGAGCGTCTTCTTTGCGCAGCGTCTTTCTTGATGCCCTTTCGTCCTATAGTGCGCTTGCCAAGTGGCATAAATGGGGGAAGCCATGTCCAACAATAGATGTCCTACGGCTTATATGTTGATGATATGATGATAATTTTTTTTATTTTATTTTACAATATAACATGTTTACAAAAAATACTTATTGCTAAGACGCGCTACAGAAACCTGTTAAAGGTTTATATGAGACGCGAATGTACCGCACCGTTCACAGCATAACTTAAAATATGTATACTGATTTAAAAATACCTTCAATTTGAATATTGATTATTTGCCAGTAAACGCTAGGAAAGCACAAAAATTAAGCAATAGTAGTCCAAATTAATTCACTGTCATTAATTAAGTACATATTGATTAATTTTTACGAATTATGGGGCAACAGACTGGCCAAGTGTTAATAATTTTAACCAATCATAATACAGCAAATTATCTGTATCACGGGCTTCATAACTGACAAATTCAGTAAAGAACGAGTTAATTTTTTCTTCGTTACAGTAACCAATAACACATAGAAAAGACTACAGTTCAGCACTAAAAATAACGCCTTTGAAATTTTGTTCGTGAAATGTATTATTTGCGTAAACGAGTAGAAAATATATTTTTGGTGCTAAATTTTGTATAACATTTTTGTGATCCGCAAAACTCTATTCTATTTTTTTCGGACGGCACGGCCACGTTATTTACGTCTGCGAACTTATCTAACCAGACAACTGGCCAGGTAAAGGTCACCTAGAAAAATATTCCACGAAAACTTCTCAGAAAATAGCTGTCATAAACTGCATGATTGAGGGCTGCCCAAACAAACACATTTACAAAGTTTTTCATACATACGTAGCTATTAGACCAGTGTTTATCACACGTCCCGGGCCCAGTTATCCACAACAAAAGCAAGCGGCTCAAACAATGTAGCTGTCTACACACACCAATAAACTACAGGTATACATGTGTGTGTATCCAAAATCGCATGCGCGCAGCATCTGTGCTTCCCTATCTCTCTCTAAACAAAGGCAGAAGGGCACAAACGCCGGATTTGGTGTCAGCTATAAGCTTAGGTGTTAGGGTTCAGTTTGGTTTGTGAGTTGGAAATCAAGTGAAGTTTTGAAGTGAAACGCCAGTGCAATAAGCTCAAAGGAGTTGTTTTTTAGATGGCTCTGGATCGCTCTGAGGCTGGGACGTGACGCGGTCGTCGGTGGTTACACAGATATTCTTACGCGGCGTTTGGCTTAAACGCGATTTTTCAGTAGTGATCATTTTTTTTTATCTGGAAGTGTTGGTTTTGTGGGATCGTGACGTATCCGCGTGTTTGTGTCCCAAAGTTGGGAGAAACTTTCGGGGGTTGAGGAGTTCGCGTAAGTTTCAAAGTTTTACTTTACGTTTTTAAGAAAATAGATTAGATTAGATTAGATTATTTATTCATTCAGTATAAAATTACATCATAGTTTGTACATGTCAAAGTTACGAGAAATAATATAATGCTATATATTGTTAATATTACTTTGAATGAAAATTTGGTATGATAGAAGATTACTTACGAGCAAAGGTGAAAACAGAATTAGGATATTTGACAAGAAGTAAACTATCTCAACATTAGTAGGGATCTAAAGGAAAAATCCAAAAACCTTTAATCCGCGACTCTATTGTTTTCCATAGAACAAAAAAATATAAACAATGTTCAAAGTACAAATTGATTTTATGTTGGTTTTTAAATTTGTACGGAATCCTCAGTGCATAATTACAATTCGCATTTTCCTGAATGTATGTACCTATTTATCGATTTTAAATCGATAAAACCGTTACAAAGTGATTCGAGAAGGAGCAGGTTATAAATATATGTAGTTTTATATTGTTGTATTTTAATTTATTGAAATTATGTCAAAAATTGTTGAAGATGTCTGGAGAAATCAGGCCGACTGAGTGAGAGCTTTTCATCAAAAATATACCTAATGTATGACGAGTTAATCCTCTTTATAAGAACTACAAAAAGTCAGCGATGTTTTTTTTTCTTTTGAGACACGAAACCTTAATAATAAAGATATAAAGACCATCAAAGCCAGTAATTTCACATTATATATTATTTTTTTTCAATTTTTTTCCTGTTCGAAGCCAGGGTGGATTGCTAGTAATAATATACTTATGTAACTAGCCACGCGCCGTTATTTTGTGCTGGTTTAGTTTTGGGGAAAAGGTGTTAAAATATGAAGTTTCCTCATTCGATTACAGGTTTTCCTTATTTTTCACCTCTATTTTTTTTCTAAAGCAGGAGTGGGTCGCTATAATATTGAGTTAACGTGCAATTTATCTTCAGTCAGTACAGCACAAAATTAGGAATGTTTTTAAATCCGAGGACTAAGGTAAACGTACGAGTGCTCGTCACTGTCCCAATAGATGGCACCTTTAAACTTATGTCATTAGCAATAGAGATGACAGCAGGGTGTCGTTTATTGGGCGTTAGCATGACGAGCACTCGGACGTTTACCTTACTTATCTTGAAAAAGAATGTATTCGGTTGTTAGGAAACACTGATATCATGTAATTTTATCTTGTTAACAATTAATCAAATCGATAAAAAAAAACAAGATAAATGCTGCACTCTATCGAATCAACTGATAATGCACAAAGAAAGGATCTACACCAGAATTTTATCAACAAGTAGGTAATAATAAATAATGTTTAAAGTAATAAAAAAACTAATGATTCTTTCACGTTCGACAGGAAGATCGACTTTCATGAAAGATACTCTCATGTTCACATTGATTATTCCATGGTTTTTGTACTATTCTTCAGCACGACAGCCCGTATCAAATTGCGTTCTCACAGTTCTTATTTACTGGCATTCAATTGTCACAGTGTAGCCAGAGTACAACTAGGTGAGTACTCGACCGTTTTGACTCGGTTAAAAATGTCCTTACTATCCCACCTTTATCAGCCTATTTATGTCCCAATGCTGGGCACAGGGCGCCTCTCAGAATGAGAGGGCTTGGGCCGTAGTTCCAACGCGGGCCCAGTACGGATTGAGAACAGGTCAGGTTTCCTCACGATGTTTTCTGTCAGCGTAAAGCTCGTGGTAAGTTTCATATGCAATTTCGCACATGAATTTCGAAAAAGTCAGAGGTGCGGGCCGGGGTTTGAACCCATGAACCTCTGCTTGAGCCGTGGTGGCCTAGTGGTTTGACCTATCGACGAAAAGACAAGTTGCAAAAATTTTGATCACGATAGATTTATCATCAGTCTTTAGTTTTCATAAAAAAATAACCTTGAGCATCATCTTTTTTGATAATAAGTCTTGCCTACATAACTTTCTTCTTCTTTGTTGTCTGTGTCGATATTAATTCGATAATTTTAAGTTGAAGTAATGTATGACTTCTAACTACTGTTTACCCTACTTATTATCTAAAACTTAAATCAAATAATCATTTAATGGGAAATAATCATATATAGGTAATGCAGGTAGTAGGTAGGTACTACGCTCGAGGTCTGTTTACTTAAATACTAGTTATATTTTATCTAAAAATCACACGGTACAAGTTCTCTCTTAAACTAAAACTACACAGACACACAGCTACACAGACAAAACATTCTCCAATCGAAAGTTATTTTTACTCGGACATCTGTATTTTTAGCTTTGAATCCAAGCAAATTGTCCCGTATAACAGTGTTTAACTTATCCCGAGGGTACCTTTCATTATCCTGAAAAAAACTCGTGTATATTTTGGGATCTTTGATATCTCGCTTTGGGATTTCAAGGGATTTCTCGCATAAATGATTTACAAACGAGAATACCTCTGGCATTTTTGACATGAGCAGTCGTTTTCAATTGCTTCATTTAATATCTGAAACGTTTGAGATTCTGTATTTGGCGTTAAATGTGATCCCACAAAAACATTTCATGTTAAATGTTGCCAAGACGAGACCATGTAGCTCGCACTGTCAAAAAGTAATCAGATCTCTTGTAGAGCCAAGTTTCTAACACTACGTGCCCAGCTCTAAATCTATAAGCCCTAATTTTACAGTAAAGTTGCGACGAAATACTACAGCAGTAGCTCGTAGCGCGTAGCAGCGTTTTCCCGCTATTAATCTCGTAGGCGTGCAAACCGTGGACAAAACTGGCGAGTCGGCTGCACGAACCTTTTGCAATTCGTCATATGGGCTTGAACTTAACTTTAACTCTAATTCTCTATTATTATTTTATGAGTTTTATTGATATATTAATCAACTATTTCTGAATTATTAAATGTAGTTTTTAAAAATGTTAACTATCCTTTTTTTACAACTTTTTTGATGTAGTAGACTTATTATATGAAGGTAGGTATTTGACATGTAATGTAAGTCATAAAAAAGTCGATCTGTTTTAAAGAATATATAATAATAATAAAGCAGGTGGTAGGACCTTGTGCAAGGTCCGCCCGGATTGCTACCACCATCTTGCTCGCTAATCCTGCCGTGAAGCAGCAGTGCTTGCACTATTGTGTTACGGCGTGGAGAGTAAGACAGCCGGTCAAATTACTGGCACTTGAGGTATCCCATCTTAGGCCTCTAGGTTGGCAACGCATCTGAAATACCCCTGGTTTTGCAGATGTTTATGGGCGGTGGTGATCTCTTACCATCAGGAGACCCACTTGCTCGTTTGCCATCCAGTCGAATAAAAAAAAATATTTCGGGCAACTTGGCCTATACAATAAATACCTTACAGACTAACATACATATTTATAATCAAAAATATTTAAAACTAATACTAATATACCTCGTTGAGTTTCTTAATGGGTACTTCTCAACAGAGAGTTTTCCGAATCAATGGTAGATTTTCTGACATATTTAATAAGTAAGCTTTACGGTGAAGGTATACATCGTGAGGAAACCTGCACAAGGGTACGTATTGCAAGGTCTAAAATTAAAATAACTAACTTTAAATAACCTACGTTCAAAATTCCTAAAATCTAAATACCATGATTTTAAATACCTATTGGAGTAAATGTCTAATGTTTAAAATATCAACAGCAATGACACCTAAGTTTGATATACCAACATTTGAAATACCAAATGGTCAAAATATCTAAAACGATGCACTTGCGAGCTTCTACAATTTGAGTACTACAATTACAGTACAAGTAGAGAGCTGTTACAAAAAAAACCTAACATCGAAGGACCTAGAACCTAACATCTTCTGAACCTATATCCGAGTCGCTTCTGCCCTGAAACGTCTTGCTCGCTCGCTTCGCTCGCTCGCTATCAGCGAGGCACCAGCTGGACTGTAACAAAAGGGAGCCCCAGGACTTGAAATAAATGTTATCGATGGGATGTCGTTATAACACCTACTTTTGGTACCTCGCTGGCAGCGAGCGAGCGAGGAAGACGTTTCAGAGCAGAAACGACTCTCGAGCTCCCGTCTTAGCCTTCGATGTTAGGTATTTTTTTTGTAACAGCACAGAAAATGATAAATGTCAATCTACCCCCGCTTGAAAAAGTTAGAATGTTGTCATTTGAAAATAGCAGACTTTGGTGTAACGATGGTTTCGGTGTTTTGACCGCTAACATACCATTTGACATTTTAAGCTTTCGGTATTTTGAATGTAAGTGAAAAAATCATTAGGTATTTAGATTTTAAGGATTTTGAACGTAGGTTATTTAAAGTTAGTTATTTTAATTTTAGTCCTTGCAATACGTACCCCTGCACAAACCTGCGAAGCGATTCAATGGTGCGTGCGAAGTTCCCAGTCCGCACTGGGCCCGCGTGGGAACTATGGCCCAAGCCCTCTTGTTCTGAGAGGAGGCCTGCGCCCAGCAGTGGGACGTATATAGGCTGGGATAAATAAGTACATTGGACAAAAATATTTTGACTGACTTTGATCAAAGTTTTACGCTGTGCACTTACTTTTACAATTTAGCGCATTTTTGATTAAGTAGGTAACCAATTTAAATAAATGTAATTTGGTTGTAAATTTCTTTTATTCAAAACAGAGTCAAGTAATCAAGTTTGCAAAAAATACCTGAAAATATAGTCGAGTGCTTGCTTGCTTGTGTTGGTAATTAGTGCGAAAGTAAGCTGAAACAGAACGGACAGCAGCAAAAAAGACTGCCAGAAAGAGAGACAGGAAATTTGGATTTAAGAGTTTAAGGCCAAGTTGTTTGAACTGAACCAATTTTTGTTTAAAATGTAAACATTTAAGGCTTTTTTCTTTGAACGGGTTATATTTTGCAGTTAAAGAAACTTTTTTGATTATTCATTGGTTCAAAATAGTACTTACACTTTTAACAAGTATATTTTATCAGAAAACCGGTAAATTTATAAACATCGTTTTATTGGGTTTCTTTAAATTTATTGTACTTTCTTTCGCAAAAGTTATATCAAAAAACATTGACGTTTTAAAGAATGTCAAGCGGTTATTTTATCAAAATCTCAAAATACGCTTAAAGTCTATTTACTTCCTTAAAACTAGCTTCCGGAGAGATAGACAGTATCACACTACTATTGGCATTTAGCCACTGTCTGCTGTTCAGAAAATAAAAATGATATTTGGCTCAACATAGTACTTTTTTACGCTTCAAAAGAGGAGGTTATCAATTCGGTTGCTTCATGTTAGTTTTGAGTTCAGGGCTTTCATTAGGTCCCATAAGCAGCATTAGGATTGATGATCGGATCTTAAGAAATCAGGAACTCTTCAATATTGTAGGGACTATGGTAATTTGATATATTAGCAGTAACTCTGCATTTGCTCTGCAAATCATAATTTGGTGAAGTGGAACTGACCAGATTTGACCATATACTATATATTTCACGGCGATTGATAAGCAACTAAGAAGAAGCTCTTCGAAATTGATGCTGAAGCAGAAGGTTCTGTTATAAACAACGTAACTAAGTTTTGGGCTTAATTGAATAGTTGTGAGATGTTCTTTGGCTCGAATCACTAAAAAGTCCAAAAAAGTAAAACCGACTTAAAAAAATAACAAAAAATGGAACCGACTATTGAAAATATTTTCTACGTAAGTAGGTACGTACTAGCTCGAAGTCGGTGACTCAGCACGACCAGCAGGAGGGATTGAATCCCATAGTATGTAGGTGAAGTAGATATTGTGAATTGTCCCAATAATTCGAGCTAGTCGTACACTTACCTAGAAAAATATTTTCAAGGGTTTTGTAGTCGTCCTTTTTGTTATTGGACGGTTTTACTTTTTTTAAAAAATTTTTATTGATCTTCTGCTTCAGTAGCCACGGATGCTATAAAATTATCGTAAACAAGCTAGGTGATTCCTAACGGGTAAACTTTACGCATATTTTATTACGGCGTTGTAAAAAACAGATCGGAAATTAATAAATTTCAATAAAAGCTTTGCATTTTCCCGTTACCGAAGCGGACATGATTTAGAGCCCACCGCGCTGGGGACAGCTTTGTAATAATCAACAATAATTTGGCATTTGATTGGCTATGATTGAAAAAATCGGTCAAGCGCGTGATGAACCAGAGTTTTAGCTTTATATTGCCCATGACTTCGTCTGTGGAGAATTCGTTTATCGCACGCCCGCGATAACTACCTATACTATTTGGGAAATTGGGAGTTCTACGACCGTCTCAACCGCTATCTGTCTCCTGTCGTATATACCTATTGACAAAAAAAAACCGGCCAAGAGCGTGTCGGACACGCCCAAAATAGGGGTCCGTAGCCATTACGAAAAAATAAAGTAATATTTTTCTACGGATTTCGTATTTTAAACGGAATCTTCCAAGTTTAGGTATATTTTATACCTTAGGCTGCTATTTACTCTTAAATTACTAATAATTCTTAAGCAAACTTAGCCGTTATAGTTTTCCTTGAAAGTTTGATATACTTACTATCTCGATTTTAACGAAAATTTTCACTTTAAAGTTGAATATTTCGCAAAAAAATCAATAAATCGAAAAATCGTCCTTGCAAACCCCTAATGGTTTTAAAAGACCTAGATAGGTCGTTAGATAACGATACCTCACTCTATAAGGTTAGATGAAAAAAAAACAACCCCACTTTATGTCTATGGGAGGTAACCTAAAAAAAATTTTTTTTTAATTTGATTGTTGTACCATTTTGTCGTCATAGTTTACATATATATTTGTGCAAAATTACAGCTTTCTAGCATTGATAGTCCTTGAGCAAAGCCGCGGACGGACATGCAGACAAACAGACTTGGCGAAACAATAAGAGTTCCGCTTTTGCCATTTTGGCCACAGAACCCTAAAAATGAAATACCGTAAGCAGAAAAAAAAATTTAATGGTACTTTTACCGCATGCACACCATATCGTTTACTAAAATCCTTATTCTACCTGACTCATTTCTGCAGTATAAGCGACAGGAGACTGATAGCGGTTGAAACGATCGAGGAACTATCCATTTTCGAGATAAGAACTCCTCATCCTATGTCCTTCTCAGACACTTAAACTACATACAAAGTCTCATGTCAGTATTTTAAGTATGAAAGTGTAACAAACAGACTCAGATAGTCACCATCAGGCGATCCGTTTGCTCGTTTGTCCCCTATTCCATAAAAAAAAATTGTGTAGATAACTACGTAGCTCGGGCAACTCTAGCTAGGCGTTGACTGTACTCGCTATAAACTAAAATGGTCCAACTTTTTCTAATAACCCGAGCTTAAGATTTATCCACAATCTAAAATGGCTACTGTTATAACAGCAATAAACGTTAATCGAGCGAAGATACAAGAGTTTCGACATCAGTTAACCCCCGTCCAAACTTTTTCAATTACGTATGTATGTTGGCACGATCTAGAGCGTATTTATGACAGACTGAGGGTTATCTGGATGCTGAACTTTCTTGAAACGTTGAGCCGTGATGAAGGTGGCTCTTCGGAGTATTATTGACTGACGTTGAATGAAAATTTAGGACAGGTAAGCAAAATACGGTGAACGGGAAAGTCGATATTTCTCCTTTTTAGGGGTTTGTAAAACGTTTGATATTCAAATTAAAATTCAAATGATTTTTTCAGTAAATAGGCCGCAATGGGCACTTTTACACGTCATTTTTTAAACTACCAGCGCTTTCGGAAATACCATCATTGCCAAGAAGAATGCGCCGTAAGAAACTTGGCAGAAAGTCATTTTTTCAAAATAAAACAATTACAAATAAAATACTTGATATACGAGTAAAACAAGGATCTCACAATAATTATATTTATTTACTTTATTACCTTTAAACGAGCAATACTTGTATATACGAGTATGCACACACACACACACACACACACACACACACACACACACACACACACACATATACACCTATCGTGATATATATATCGATGAAATTTGGTATGTGGGGGTTTTCGGGGATGAAAAATCTGTCAAGGTCTTATCTCTGGCAAAACGCTTATTATCGAGTTTTATCGCTATCGGTCGCCCAGGTGCTTTTAATTTATGAGCAGAATTACCATGAAGTAACATAAAGCTTAAATCGACAAAAAAAAACTATTTTGTGGGTGCGTTGTGTTGTCTAGCTTTATTTTTTATATTAGTTTATTTTATTTACTTAGAGGTAATGCTATAACGGCCATTGTATTTCGCACTAAGTAAAAATTTCTAGACTGTCATGATTCAAGTAGACAGATGGAAAGAAGGCAGAACCTTAGTAACATCCGTCCCGTTGGAATATTTTGGGAAAAGAACCCTAACAATTTGAAATATAAGGTGAAATTTGAAATGAATTACATATAATCAATTGTTTCAATCAATAGTTATGATCCTTATACTTTGTTTAAATTAAATCACAAACTCAATGTATAGTCAACATAGTCAAATTAGAAATCTACATAAGACTAATCAATACTATACGAATTTGACTATTTTGCATTCATGTTATAAATCAAAGCTTGAAAATGTGTGTTATTGAACATGTGTTATGAACTTTCTATCTCTACATATTATAACAGAGTTACTCGTATAAAGATTTCAATTCAAGATGAGACAGTGAAAAAACATACTTGCATGTGACGTCCACGCAAGTAGCACCATACCTGGTACAGACAGAAACGTTTTAGAAATCACTATAAATTCAAATTCAAACTGAATTACTTCTTTTCTTCGCTAAACATTGGCTGAACATTTATATTTTTATAATATGTATGTACGATAAGGCAAACCAAGAAGTTGTCAAATATACGTAGCGTATTAAGCTAATGCATTACAATGTCCAGCATTAACTAAGCTAGAAACACTAAATATATAGGTAGTGCCACGAGAGTTGAAGTGAATGATTATACACACAGCTAAAAACATGTCGTGTAATGACAGCAGGATTTTGACATAATATATTATGCTCATTAATTTCATTCATTCTTGTTTTGTGCAATCAGTTCCTTTTGTGGCTGTGTGTGTAATCCACTTCAACTCTCGTTGCACTATCTTTAATTATCAAGTTTAAAATTTCACCTTATGAGCACCCTTTTTATGACAAAAATTACTATAATATGCGTTCGGCTAAGAATAATTCAAAACCATGTTAAAAACACGACGTGCTCACTGATACCTCCATTGTCATCACATCACATAACTCAATCTGACATTTCCTTGAACACAAATTCAGAAGATCAAATTAATGTTCAAACCCACTTCATTAATAAACAGCCGAGGAAACTCATTACCATTGTAATTATTATTCGTGCTTGATGAAAATATTTTGAAGCGAAATGTAAACAAACATTCTTTAAATAAGTACAGAGGCTCGGAAAGTTGGTACTTTAGGTCCTTAGTCCGGTATAATCAGGGATTATAAGTGTATATTAATGTTCATGAGCGACTGTGGGGTTATATATACTTTACCGGAGTTGGCTTGTTTTCGCATATTAAAGTAAGTTATAAAGTCGATACAGGTTGGTGAGAACTTGGTAAGACCATAGAAGATGTATTATTTTGTAACGGCTTTTATTCGCTACGGCACCCGCGCAGTATGGTAAATTAACTTTGTTTTTTATAGAAATACTATAACTTTTAAACATGAGACTCACTCATTTTAAATGATAACATAACGGATAACTCACGTCTGAAATCGAGTTTAGCATCGACATTTTCATTTTACTATAACTTACCTTTGCCGTGCTTTGAAATCCTCAATTGATTCCTTCTTATTCACTATTGGCCGGCTTTTACACCCAGGGAGTAACCCGGTGCGGTAGGGGGTGAAAAATATCCGTATGCGGTAGGCATGATTTGCAATATTTATAAACGGAGGTCGAGTCCGATACTAATTGGTTTCCTAATGACTCCCGAAGTGCGCTGGTTAAATTGAATTTGTAAACAGGGTCCACGATAGCGACCAGTAATAATTTATTCAGTTTCAGTCTTTTTCCTACTTAAACAGGTAAATAATTAACGTTTCAATTGCCGTTCATTAAATACCAACAGATTGGATGCAAGTGTACCTACTGTGTGTTGGAAATACAAAATGTATAGTAAAATAATGAGCATTTAGACGGAAATAAGTCTCTGTTATTATTTTTACTAAGTCAATTACAAAAGAGTTTTATTACGTCATGATATGTTACGTTGACACATTTTAATTTTACTGTTAATTATTTATTATTATTTTTATTTTTAAAATTCAGTTCAAATTTGTAATTTAAATTTTATTTTGGACTGAAATCTTACTGTATACACTATTTTATTTATTATACAGTTTATTATCTTCAATCATTTCAATCAATTATCAATGACTCTTTATTGTACACCATAAATAGTACGCGATAAAGAAACAAGTACACGGAAAGAAAGATTACAAGATAAACAGCGGCCTTATCGCTTAAGAGCGATCTTTTCCAGATATTGTGTTTGTGTAATGTATTTTTCAGAAGGTAATAAATATATCTCTCTATATTCTAACCCTAAAAGGTAGACAGGATGGAACCCTTCTAGAATCATTTTTGTGTAGGTAGGTACGTCAGACTACCTATCAGTCAGTTAAAACGATTATAGCATTAATGCATGGTCTCTTACAATCTTAAAAACATAAGTTTCTAAATTCACGCTAGGTACATATAGGTAGTGTCATTCACTATGACGCGTGCCGTGGTTCTTATTACAATGTCATTAATGTCTAATTTTGTCAAAATCACGCGTCGTCGTGGATGGCACTAGGTATATATTTATAAAAATTTGATTGACATATTACGTTTCAAACGCAGGCTGGTTTAGAACGTGACGATTATAATATTAATCGTAAAGAAACCATAATAATATATTAAACCTAGAAACAGCTTACAAACATTTGGTTCCGGAAATTACTCATTAGGGTATGCTGAAGGATTGTCCAATTAATATTTTAACTGTGTAACATTCTTAAGCCATTTAGGAAGTAAGCTGCTGTCGTTTTGTTTTTGACGGCACGCATTTTTTACCGTGAGAATTTCTTCACGATGGGATATCTAAATGGTTTTGATTATTTTTAACTTATTTTAATTATATAGTTTAACTTGTAACTATTATTATGAATCCATCATAATTATTAGCATTTTCTCGAAATATCAGAAAGCGTAATTACATTCACGGTACTACGGTAGTGACATTCGTGGAAGTGATTACGTGTACAAAAAACAGAAATATCCAAATAATTGAATTTTGAGAATAGCTGTTATTTAATCATCAACATATCTAGTGTTGTTTGTTACACTATATCAAAGAATAACAAGAGTTTCACTTGCTACTTGTGACAAGTTTGCTCAGAAATTAGAAAAACTATTATTGCAATAAAATTTACTAGAAAATGTTACCATGTATTGCTTTGACTTCCAATGATTCGGTTTAAAAATTCAGCGCTATTTCCCCGGCTCCCATTTCCCACTAGGGTTACTTCGTTCACACAGATAATAAAATTAAACAAGTGCACTTCATTGCTCTTCATAAATGTAAATGTTCCCCTAAAGTGCAATAAATATGACTTAAATATGTATACAATAATTACGAATACTGTGAACAGTTGTTCGTTATAAATTGTACTCATATAGCTGCAAGCAGATGTCCCGTTATAAAGAGTTAATTATCTTCTAAGAATACCAAATCTCCTGTGGCTCCCTCGGGAATGGGAGCGATCTTGTCCTTTTTATTTTAGTAGAGTATTACACGGAAACTGGTAAATATGGACGGGCATTATCGTTAAGTTGTTTTTGAAACAAAGTAAGTAGATTTTTTTTTAGTCTGTGCATCAAATTACCATTGACTTACTAGTGTAAATATATTTCAATGCACAGGACTTAAAACATTTGATTTTTAATGTAGAATTTTTAAAGTTCTAAATTTTTATTTCATTTTACTGGATGGCAAATGAGCAAATGGGTTTCCTGATGGTAAGAGATCACCACCGCCCATACACACCTGCAACAAACACCAGGGGGATTGCAGATGCGTTGCCAATCTATAGATAGAGTCATTCACGATGACGCGTGCCGTGGTTCTTATTACAATGTCATTAATGGCTAATTTTGGCAAAATCACGAGGCCTAAGATGGGATACCTCAAGTGGCAGTAATTTCACCGGCTGTCTTACTCTCCACGCTGAAACACAACAGTGCAAGCACTGCTAGTTATAAAATAAGGAAATTCTTTAAATTTTCTTAACGTAAGGGTTACCTACTATAGTTGAGAAAATTAGTACATAAGTACAGTCACCTGCACTAATATCTACCTTAACGGAGCGAGCAAAAATATCTGACACATCCTACTGGCCCTAGAAATAAAGTCATATCAGATATTTATGCACGTTTTGTCGTGTCAGATATTGGTGCTGGTGACTGTACAACAGCGATGTTTGATATTAAAGTAAATCAGATTTTTCGTTACAATCATCATATACATATTTCAACTATTTTTGCCGTCAATTTAAACAATAAATTTAACTGTTTCGACGTTTATCTTCGATTTAAAAATTCAAATTTTAAAATCATTAATTTAAAAAAAAATCGGCTCTATTATGATAGTCTTCATTAGGTAGAGTTACCAAATTTAGAAACAATGGGCGCAAAACTCATAATAATATTACCGTTTCTCGGAGATTATACACGCAAAAGTATATAAAAACGGACCATCTCATTGGTTCAAGTTACACGCTTGCTCACATTTCTTCCAAGACGTATTTAATAGACTATTTTCGCTGCCATAGATCCGTGAAAAACGGAAACCCTATTAACGAACTGTCCTTCAGTCCTCATCCTTTCGCACTAGTAGACGCCGACCCTCGGTACTAGTGGGCAAATCGGCAAACTTGTATTTAATGAATAAACACACTAGAATACACCTTAATTAGTTTAGTACCCAAATAAAACAGGAATACCTCCGGGAACCTAAAGTTATTTTTCGACTGTTTAGTTTAGCTTTTAACTGCTAAAATTAGACGATTACATCAAAGGAAGGAAAGGAAGTTGGAATTAAATTGTAGTGTGCTGTTTACAGTATTAGTTGTACATTCGCCATCAGATATTTTGGAGCGGCCAAGGTGATCAAAAACATCGATACATGAACTCTAATAATACCTTAATTAAGGGGATCCCATGCCCCAATAACCTTCGATCTGAATTCCTTAGTTTTCTAATGTTTTTTGTAGCTTATTATATTAACAACAACGGTTTTAAGTAATGTAGTATCCCATATTTACTTCAAAGTTCACTGTCTTCGAGATATTTGGCATCAAAGTTGAACAATTTTATGCCAAAAAACTGGTTTTCTGGCCATAACTTTTGTGTTAATTAGTTTCAAATGAAAACCCTCGACCAGTTTGTAGAGACGTCAAAGACGAACCCAAATAAGTAGATTACGAAATCTACGAACATGTTAAGTCTTTCACGTCAATAGAGATACGAAATAAGTGTTTTTTCAGACAATGATTAAAAAAGTCATACAAAAATGAAATATTTTTTTTTTTTCAAAATCCGGTAGAGAAAAATGGAGACAAAAGATTGGAGAACCGATAGCCGTTTGACTTATAATTCTATCTGTAGTGTAAAAATAGGAGATACGATTCAAAACTTGTCAAAAATCGATGAAAACCTCGGGTAGCCCCTTAATAGAGTGTATGTTCCGATATTTTTGACCACCTTGGCCGCTCCGACATATCTGATGGTGACTGTGCATAATGAAACAATAAATACAAATAGTGTATTTCCGAAAATATTAAAAACACAGAAGTAAGATTTTTACATAGGATTTACGTTTGATATATTTTCAACTAGTGGAACTGGAACTGGAATTATTTTTAATAGCCTTACTTTTAGCATTAAAGTCATTCGCAAGCTACATACTAACATGAAGCCTATTTTGTTTATTTTAGCATTGGGAGGAAGGTAAACAATTTTTCGATTTTTGTTGTAAAACGCTTTTAAAAGCATAGTATTACTTATGAAACCAAAAATAATGTAAATGAGCATATTACGTCCTTGCTTTATAATTGCTACATAATATTTTCTATAAAAAAAATTTCAAAAGTGTTTTTCATTAAAAAGACAAGCCAAGATCGCTTACCTTCTTTTTCAATGATAAAATAAAAGAAGTAGGTATACTTAATGCTTACTAATGCAATTAAACTTGAATTGTGTACATGTCGTGAAACGATATCGCGCTGTTAGACTTATTTGCTACAGGATTTAGACCATGAATGAAAGATCTAGCAATTAGTTCATTCCATTGTCGTCTTTTTTTCTGTTGCTTCGAAAATAAAATTTGTTAAAAAAAAAATTGTGCACTCTTTTTTGCTGAGGTGACGGTCCCTAGTAACATTGTAATCGGATCTACGCAAGTATCGAATTTCAAGTCAATTTGACTGGTTTGTTTGCCTGCATACACAGACGAACAAAAAATAACGGGTTGTATGGAAGTTTTTTTATACAGAATCTCGTTATTTCTTCTCGAAAGTTGACCTAGTTATATAATAATAATAATAATAATTTTTATTTCAGATTAAAAATCCATAGCTTTGTTAGTAGATACAGTCACTCTTATAGTCTTATATACAATTAAAGCTATTCGTAATAAAAAAAAAAACTTTTAAAGGTATTTCATGAACTTTGAGTTAGTAAACTTTTTCCTATCATTTTAATCGATTTAATAGAGTTTTGGTAGTTATTTTCAACCAGTTTCAGCAATAAACTTCATAAACAAAGACTGCATTGTCATAACTTTCTCGACAGCCACTGCAATGTATAAAACCGGTATCGCAAATTAACCTTCCTTAACCTCTATCTCCTACAACCAGTCTTCTAGTCTATGTTGTCTTCTTTAGTAAAATCATTAAGACAATTGTATATTGCTTCCGTGCTTTTGCGTTGCGTTAAATGCAACCGCACAACCTCAATGCTCAATAAATCGTTTACTTAACGTGATTAAGTCCCATTCATTTTCTGCACAGAACGTATTAATCAACAAACGTGGAGAACACAATAGTGAACAAGCAATTCTTCTCCCCAAGGACCGCTAAGTAAAGCAATACCTTGATTGTGGCTCGTCGAAACACTGGGACGGGTATAAAATCGGATTGCTCACGCAAGTAGCATCATTCTCGTAATGGTGCCCCTTCCATAAACGTCCTAACCTCGGAGCAAACGCCTACCCACGGACAAGTAAAAGAAAACGTTTCACGAGCCATCTTATCATGTCTTAGTAACATTGGCAGGATATCGTCACTACTTTGAAAAACGCTCGTATCTCAAAATGGATACTATTCTAATTGAACTTTACGAACATTATCTCAAAGGTCAATTTTGTTGATGTATTGATTTGAGATACGAGATTTTTTCAAAGTAGTGACGATATGCGCTTTTCGTGTGCAATGCAAAGTTTGCTTTGCAGGAATGCGTTGGCATGCAGCGGTGTGCTTTATTTATGGGTGACAATAAACGGAATAGAGGGAGTTTTGGTTAGTGTTTATTCAGGTGGTTAAATCCTTTATCTACTCGTCCGCAAACTTTAATAAAATATGCAAATGTGATTTCCAAAATTCTTAAATGCACACTACAAATATTTAAGTACTTAAGAGTTGAATGTGCTTTATTTTACTTATGACGTTGTTCGGTTTCGTCGAGTTTCGGTTGATACAATTTTGTTTTCGGCAAAAATCTGTCGAAACTAAGACCGAGCGAAATGTAAAACTCATTTCGATTCAGTTTTGCCCAAAACTACTAATTGTTGCAGATATTTACTACAAATTTTGGTCAGAGACTAATCCAATCTAAAATGCTCTATTGAGTAGAGTAACTGAGTAACAGTTTCAACTTAGCAATCCTATGCCGTTTTATTAAAATTAATAGTGTCCGTTCATTGTTCCAGGTACCGGAGATCCCGATGATTTCATCAAAAGTGTAGAATCAATTTATGTAGTGGTCACATAAATTACTTTTATTACGCGTCATAAATTACCTACAGTCGATGCCATAAAAAAGTGTGGGGCCGTAACTGTCTGATTTCGTTTATCTTGAGAAGCGTTTGTTTCTGGCAACTGTGCTGTGTTTGTGATGTTGCGAGTTGATGCCATAAAAGGCGGCGTTGCCGATAATTCCGGCAAAGATGGGGAGGGACCATAAAACTGAGTTATTTTGCTTTCGCGGAGACAAGATGCTTCTGACGCTGTATACCGCGCTGCTTCTCTGGAGGATCGACTGCGTAGTCGAGAGCACCAAAGGTAACTTCCATTTCGCTTACGGACGTGTTTTATGCTTTTGAGATTTTTATTTTCTGGGGCATGTTATGTGTTAGCCTTTTTCGTTGGTTTATGGCTTTATCTTCTAAGATTTATTTGCGCGAAGAGAAAAAGGCTGGTTGTTGTTGTGTTTTATCCTTAGTTTGAAATGGTGAGCAATAACAATGAAGCCCTTTAGTATTTAGCGATTAATTTACTTTCTTTGCAAAGGAGTTTTAGCTGAACATTTTAACGAGGTTTCTAAAAAGTTAGTGGCTTTAAAGTAATAATTGTACCACACGCAATCTCCTTACAAGACAAGATAACCTTTATGGCTTGTTTTTAACCTTGAACTTACGTGTACGAGAAACAATAAACACGCGTTTACGGCCCGGCGCAGGCGGCCGTAAAGTGGGCAGAGTTGTGGATACAAATCAGATTTCGTGACGCCAGCATAAAACATTTTGGCTGTACAAGTTGTACGGAACAGCGCTACTAGTCGGGCGCCCCAGGGAGTGACAAAATGTAACGAAGCGAGCTCGCACCATCCTTTTACCCAAATACATTTTTCGCCGCCACTCGCATGGGGCGACTTGTCTTCAACTAGATTATTTATGTTGTCTCACCGTTTCCTTTACGAAGGTACGATGAATGTTAGGCGGGAATCGTAACGCGAATAAAATTAATAGATGTGACACCTTTGAAGTTGGGATAATTTGTTTTGCTGGAATTTGTTTGATAACCGCAAACACTATGGCGAGGGAGTTTTTTGACTGGACATTAAGCTTAGGACCATATTAATATACGTAATGGTGGTTATTTATTTTTGATAGGCTAGCTAGTTACATAATTTAAGGCTAATAATGAGTTTAAACAAGTATGTACTTTAATATCTGTTAGAAAAAAAACTTTTTTTCGGTAGGTGTTTAAAGGATCATTAAAGTACCTACAGCCTTATTTTCTAGCACGGACATTCGTCACTTTTTTCGCCACTCGTACTAAATATTGATAAGTTTTCTGTTTTCATAACTATGTTTTAGTAATTATCTGTAGTCACCAGTGAAATGTACCTACCTACCTAACTCTTTTTAAGCGATCTCTGCACTAACTTGCATCTTGAGAAATTAATCCCGCTGTAGACTGAGCTGAGAAATTATTATTGGTTTTTTGGAGTATTTTTGTATTTTTTATTTCGACTTCAAATTTGTTACTTTTACGGGTATCCCGTGAAACCATATCGAAAAAAAATATAATTTGATTGCTTTGTAGCGACATCTCTTGTCTGGGTGAGCGGTTAGTTCCAAAAGAGTGTGGCGTCTGTCGACGAAACATAGATGTCGCTAGTGCTGCTGCTTAAGTAGCAAAGTAGAAATAAGCAACCTGAAATATGTATGCATAGGAAAAATTCGTGTCTAGATTCCTGTCCAGCAGCGGTGTAGAGGCACGCATAGCACGCAGCACGGATTACTGAGGACCTGGGTTCGATTCCCAGTGCTGGTCTCTTTTTCTGGTTTTTCTGTGCATCCATGTCTCAGTTTGTATTTTAGATATGAGCTGAGAAACTAAAAATATGGCTTGTCAGCCATGGTGCTTCGTGATTTTATATCTAACGTGGCTTTATTTAATACTCTTATTTACATTTCTGTAGTCTGTAGAGCTATTTAACTAAGTAATAGCTTTTCAAACTGGATAACTTTTCTTGGAGTTATTAATGCATAGGGTACAGTACAATTTTGTAATTTTCTCTGTGCAAGCAGCAGGTGAGTTTGTTAAAATAAATTTCTAATGTTTTTATTATTATCCAGACAACAAAGCGTAGCGCGATCCCAATATTTCTCCGAAGAGTTCAACTTTGTTATTGTTTCGTGTTCTTGAAAAGGTTTTGCTACCTTTTCCCAAACAAACGTGCTTAGATCAAGAAAATTTGTATATCAAATTCTTTGACTAAACACTTTATTTGATTCCATGTAAATAACTTTGATACTGCGTGTTAGTTTTACCTGTTCAGGGTTTACGGTATTTAGTACTTACCCCAGGCTTGTTTCTGTTTCGAACAATATTAAATCAGTCTCGTATTCAATGAAACTGGCATCAGGGAGATTCGAGGAACCGGTCGGTTACCTCCGTTGAAAAACACCGTCTGCGGGTGAAGCTTTCACTAATTCTAAATTTAAATGCATGAGATCGAATAGGTTCACGCAGAGTGGATCCCGCGTCGAGTTTCCGATTGCCAGTGCTTATGTATTTAGGAGAAAAATGGGACGTTTTTCAAAGGATACAAGGGAGCAGAGCAGCATAAAAACGTTCCGAATTGATTTTCGTGCAAGAATTTCTATATTTGCAAGTTCTTTGAATCTTTTCATTAAGTAGTCATTCTTTTGTACATTTTTAAGATAAAAGACCAGATATAAATGTAATATGGTTATAATTATACAGTGGTGTTAAAAAAATCTGAATAATTTCCGTAGATTGTTAGATTACTTTAACCGAAATGAACATTTTTGTTAATGAATTTCAGATTTTTTTTATTGTGGTTGACAAACATTTCCATACATTGACCGAAGTATAAAGTGGTGATTTAAGTGTGAATCAAAATTCTGATGAAAAGCTCTACAGAGCCGTTTAGTCATATTAATGAAACCATCTACCAAAATATTCCGGATTCCAACTTAACCAACCCCTCTCCTTCTTATATAAGTAACTATAATAACATCTTGTTTATTATACATCACTAATAAAGCCAACGATTTAAATTTGGGAATTTCTACGAGATTTTAACTACTACTAGACCAAAGGCTCGGGTAAAGGCTAGTCTAGAATTAAATATCCAATTTAATGTTTACAAGAGCGTTTTGGAACTAGTTTTATAATACCTCGTATGCTTAAACATTTTAAAAGTTAGACACTTTTCACTCAATATTTTAATGATACTAAAATGGCGCCGTGTGCAATCAAAATGTCATCATGACATAATTTAACCGTACTTCATATCACTGCATTTAATGAACAGCTCAAAAGAACATTACCGCATGACATTGAGTTCTTTATAGTCGTATCTGGTGGTGCGAAAAGCGCAGATGTGTAGTGCATTTGTCGGTCGTATTTAAATAGGGAGCTGCCGTTGACATAGAGTGGCATTGTGCGTTGCACAAACGACCCACGGGGGCGAACAAAAAAGCTCTTGTAATTGTTTGCACATTTCATATCCCCTGGAGGCTTAACACGTGACCTGGGGACTGGGAATTATGGGCAGGGGTGTTGGTGACCCTAGTAATATATGAGTTTTGAATGAATATGTTCTGAAGGTGGCTTGTGCATCATAAGTCTAATATGAGTAAACGGTTTATATTTCACACAAGAATACCTGTTTTGACGATCAGATAGACCACTGTGAAGTCTCAGGTCCGTGTTCGATCCCCGGTTGGGACAGATATTTGTTTAAAATAATGTTTAAAATTTTCGTGATTTATTCACTAATAGCTAAAATACCGCAAACAGGACTTGTCACGCAAAACACACGAGAAATATTTACCTCGACGTTTCGACCATATAACAGTGGCCGTGGTCACGAGTAGACTCAAGTCAAGTCTGCCTAGCAGCGCGAGTCCTTCGTACTACCCGCACTTGGTCATTTTTATTTGTCACCCCATCACACCAGAACACAACACTAGGTAACAACGTCCGACCGTCCCTCCGAACATTCATCCTGACGCTGACACTTATTTATAACAGGAATCCACGAAGATGATAGCTTATATCCATCGTCCCGGTTGAAATTTTGAAATTTTTGTGCTTTTTTACTTCGACCGTAGCGGTTGTCAACGCACGGTCTCGCACCATCCTTGAGTAGAAAAAAAAGAACAATAGCTTAGAGGGTCAAGGAAAATATTGCAGCTGTTAAAAATCGCCAAGTGAACAAGTCAGCCATAGCCAAACATTTGTTGGAGTCAGGATCAAACCACTGGATTGAGCTTCACAATCTCAAAATTCTCTCCATGGAACGTCATTTCTACTCAATAATGGTGCGTGAAGCGGTTGAAATAAAAAAGCACAAAAATTTCAACCGGGACGATGGATATAAGCCTTCATCTTCGTGGAATCCTGTAATAAATAAGTGTCGGCGTCGAGATGAATGTTCGGAGGGACGGTCGGACCTTGCTAGTGTTGTGTGTCAGTGTGATGGGGTGACAAATAAAAATGAGCAGGTGCGGGTAGTTCGAGATACGAGTGCCGGTACTAACCATTTGCAGTATCGGTTTCTTGTGCCAAGCATCTGTATCGGAGAGAGATTTCTTCTGAGTCTTTTTATTAGTGCTATTATTTTGATTGTATTGATAACTGAAGCCACAAAACTAATTAGCATTTCGTTCTATCTGTAACATAACAGCCCTTATAGCGCCAGTCTTCGGACATACGCCTCCTCTTTACTTTTCCAGTCTTGCCTATCCATTGCCACTCGCAGCCAGTTGCCGTGTGTGTTGCCGGATATCGTCTGTCCATCTTTTTGGTGGTCGTCCTCTACCGCGGGTGTTAGCACGGGGTCTCCACTCTAGCATTTCGTTATTTTTCCCTAAATTACAATTACTAATTTCATCGTTGAAGTGACGACCTCTTTAACACAGCAATTTACCCACCTTAATTTGGTAATTTATATAAAATTTTATGTTTTCGTTGAAAACCTAAAGCCACTGTAAGTGCCCTAGGGCTTGTTAAATAAAAACCATTTAATTTTGTCATTGAAGTAAGAGTTGTGGTGGATATTGATACTTCAATTCTTAATCGATATTATTTTAACTTTTTGGCTGTTGTATTTTTTTTAAACTTAATCAAACCAACATACCAAAACATGATGAATTTCTAACAAACACAAGCAGTCCAAAACGACATTTTCAAAAATAAAACCATGAGTTTTCCATTGCAACCGAGCATTCGATTGCCCCCGACATCAGAGCATGCATCAATCGATCAAAGAAAAATATCGCGCTCCACATGGTCCAATCGGTTCCTTAATTACCGCCAAGCTCTTGACAAAAAAACAATTATCCATACCAATACCACCCTTCCTGGAGCCTAATCGAAAACTGCACGCATGTGTTTGTGAAGCTATCATAGTCATTGTGGGCCATTGTAGTGCGAAGTGGCTGTTTCGGACTCATTTTTTCACGAGCTCTCCACAATGAATTGGGGCTATGGAGAAATGGCGTCGATTGTGATACGACCCCGTCAGGATAAGTCAATTATCGCCAGCAATATTTAGAAGTCTATATATTGTATGCGAGGTAATACGTAGACGGAAAAAGTTGGGGATGGGAATGTTCTGGTAATGAATGTTTGGAGTGACCCTTCGTTCTTTTGATTGATCTTGGAATGTTATTCATTTCGCCCCTTCGCACGGGAGCGGTCTTTCTACTATAAATACACCAATACCAGTAAGAAGAGTTGAGACAATTTTGGGAAAATAATGATAAAATAAATCATGAAGCATGTGGCATAATAAATTTATTCTGTGGATTTTAATTGAAGTTGTGCTTTTGTTAAAAAAAGTAGTTAGATAAATCAATATTAAGTATTTTTTTTAATCTTGTAAATCTCAATTAAGTTATTTATTACATTAACAAAATGCCTTTAGAAAATGTGATTTTATAATACTAAAAGAGAAAATTATACATGACTCCATTGACTTCATTATAAAGAGTAATACCTACATTTATTATTCCCCTCAATGGCGGCCTTTAAGGCTTGGGCCAATGTCAGTTAAATTAAAAATAAATATATTCTTCTTCTTCACGTTGTACGGTGATTGTTGTTTTTGCAACTTGATAGCAAAATTCCAGAAACCGAAACGGAGACAGCTTGCGTATTAAAAAATGTCAGACACGAGAGCAATATAGAATTTTGTGATCACTGTTCACTGTTAAGGTTAGTCGCCGCATAAAACACTATCAAAATTATACTTCAACTAGCCAAAGAAGCAGAAATACCAAAATTAGATATCGTTTACATCCGCCATGTTCGAATGCTACAAATCGAATCCGTGTAGATAGTTACAACTTGTTGGGATTTGTGGGTGACAGGAGCAGAGACAGAAGAGAAGTGGTGGAGCCCACAGATTGTATAACTTACAGATTACGAAATATTGTACTTTTGTTGGTGTTGCCAACATAATTTACGGGAAAAACTATGAATAATATTGATTTATCTAATATATTGACGATTTAAAACCAGACAAAGAAATATATATGACCAACTTACTAATAACAAACAAACAAGCGGTAATAATAATTCTGCGTTGCGTTAATCGAAACATATTCTCCACGCTCCGCTCGCCACCCCAAATCTTGCGAATTATCAAAGGCGACAACGCGAACAAAGATCACAGGGTATCGCGACTCCCTCGCTATTAGAACATCGATATAGCGAGCTCGGGGTGTCCGGAGTCCAACAGGGAATCCGTTTAAGGTGTAATAAATCACTTGCACCCTGTATCGAGCCAATGCTAGGGTAGCCGTTCGTATTGTCTGGACTTAGGGAACTGCTATGCCAAGCCAAAGAGGCTTATAACCCCATATAGAGTTAGTTGCTTTTTGGTTCATTTGGTTTAAACAGATGCGAGGGGCATTCGATTATAAGCGCAAAGGTATTGTTATATTTCATCGATATTCGTCAATGATGCGCTGCTATAATTTAGATTAAGGTTTTGCGTAATCAAATTGAGGGAGTGGAGAGTAGTTAAGTTACAGGCATATAAGGCATTCCATTTCAACCATCTAGGCTGGCACTGATAGAAAGTGCTATACAATTCAGTTACAAAGGTAGTTATTTAAGGTGTTCACGTGTAATGGTATTAACTTATTATTGGTTAACACCTTGAAAAATATATTTCATAGGAAATCGGTCAAGTGCGAGTCGGACTTGCGCACAAACCGTTGAGTATAAAACGTTTATGTATATCAAAGTATTGTACCTACTAAGAATATACAGTGTCAGCAGAGCCCTAATTCTAGGCAAAGTGTACGATTTATGGATATATCGATGTTTGTGGAGTAATTTTAAACGATATCAATAGAATTTCTCAATTGAATGCTCACCTGCGTTAGTAAGTTCTACCGCTAAAGCACTGAACATTTAATTTTTACCACTTTAAAATGCGAACACGAGTAGTATTTAATTTATAAATTTACACCGAGAACAAGGATTAAAACATCCATTACAATGCTGTTTTATTATTTATGACACTACAGAGGATACCTTTTAGAGTTCTCTATATGAGAAGAAAATAATCAACATTACAAAGGGGCGACAGGAATTGGTGGAGGCGATTCATCCCACATTTTAGGGGAACCTGAGGGCCCACGATTATTCATTAGAAAAATCGACCGCAAAAAAGATATTCAGAAAAATAAAACATCCTGAAAAGCAGACTTGAACAAAACACTCAATTCTACTAATATTATAAATCCGAAAGTTTGTGGGTATGTTTGTGAGGGTGCTAAACAAGTAAATGGGTCATCTGATGGGAAAGGTCACTACCACCCATGAGTGCCAACCATACTTAAAAAGAGTCATTGGTCCGTTGCTGACCTTTAAATAAAGTATAATCCCTTTTCTTGAAAGCCCCAATGTCATAGTAATCCGAAACAGTTATCCCTGTACGTGGTGTACGTACAGTGAAATTGTGAGTGTGTGTCTGTACGTGTCACTGTACGAGTATGTGTTGGTACGTTGCTAGCTGAATATCTGGAATAACACATAGAAAGATTATTTTTATAGGTACCGATGTTCCCATGAGATGGGGGTAAAATGTAGAAATATCATCCGCTGGGTATAAAGTCATGAAATTTGGCATGTTTGTTTTTAAAGCAAGGTGGTTGAAAATCACTATGCAATTTTTGGGGATACCCATGCGAGTAATATCCCAGGATTTCTCCAACTGATCGATTTAATGATTAACGCATCCGAAGCCGCAAATAAACACTAGTAACATCATAAAACTAACGCGTCGCTCATCGAACCCAATCACGTTTGCGCCTAAAATAGGTACTTTTCCACTCACAATTACGTTGATGAGTCGATTAGAGCGGGAGTCGTCTGTCGCGGGTTAGCCTGATCACGTTCATTACGGCTATCGCGCCTCTGGCTGATATATAGCCCTCATTGTCGCTAACTAACAACAGTCCATTCTGGCTAACGGCCACGTTACAGCCTCAAACGTCCGCTCCATACACTTTGGAACAATAAAACCGGGTTCGACTTGGTTTGATAAGGGACACGGTAATAAATTCGCACTGGGACTCTACAGGAGTAACTAGAACGTTAAAGTCGAAGTGTAATTTTGATGGAATTAGGTACTCGAGAATTGAACCTGACAAGTGTGCAGTGTATTAGCTCGTTGAAGTGGTTATGAGCAGGTCATACTCGTATAAAACGGAGAACAGATGGCCGTTGGGGCCGAAAATTTTCGAATGGAGACCGAGCACGAAAAAAAGTAATTCTTTGACCAAGAATTTCATAGTCTCAGGAATATTTTTTAAATCCAAGAAATTATTTTCTTTAAGAAGAATAATAGTTTTAACCCAAGACAATATTTGTCTCCATTCAATACAATATGGCGTGGCGTCCGGCTATATACGAAATATTATTGTCTTGACCAAGGGTATGTTGTATTAATCAAAGACATCCTTTTTTCCGTGCGGATCGGCAATCGCAGCATAGGACGTTCACCAACGAAATGAATGAATGACTTGGTCAAAGCCGCGGGTTCACGGTGGATGCACGTCGCTTCCAACCGAAGCAACTAGAGGTTTATGGGGAGCACTAAATAAAACAGTAGACGCCCTACGGCTGATATGATGATGATGATAATAATGACAAATGTGCACCACCGCCCGTGGACTCTCGTAGGTAACTTCAAATTTACCTTCAGCGCAGTGGGCTAGTAATTTCACCACTGGTCTTACACTAGAACACAGCAGCGCAAGCACTGCTGCTAGGGGTAGTAGCGATCCTGATGAGTCTTGAGTTCCAGTGTCTGAACATTAAGTTCAATTATAAATAAAATCTCAATGTGCGTATACTCAATCCCTAGCTGACACCGCTGAGGTTTTCTGTATTTATGTGCAGCATTCATTTGCGATTCACCATGAGCTTTATGGAGAAGGAAAACCTGTCGAGGAAACCTTCATAAAATTGCAAAACAGTTTAACGGTGTTTGTAACTACAGCTCAAGCACTTTCATTCTGGGACGTTTATTTATAATAGACGACAAACTTGAAATCAAATGAAGAATGACACATCAATTGTTAAAAAAGTAAAGATCTATTGACATTTTGAATTTTGACGATGAAATTCATTTAAATAGTTAGACCCAAACATAAATAATTTAAAAATCGTACAAAAACCAATTATGTTAAATTCTATCCGGATCGCGGCAAATCACAAAATTTAAAGGTGCACTTTAACAACCATACCATCGAAGAGGTGCAATATAAAGGGTTTTTGGGAGTTAAGATTGATTGTCACTGCAAATGGAAAGAGCACACATAGACAAGGTCTGTTCTAGAGTTAACAGCTTCGTATTTGCCCTAAGGTGAATAAGACAAACCGTTTCTAAACTAGCTGCTATGGTAGCATGGTGCAACATTAAGATACTGTATAGTGGTGTGAGGCAATGGTACTCGTACAGGAATTGACCGGATAGTTATTGCGCAGAAATATTGCATCAGAGCAATTTTCGGAATTAGGCGAAGAGATTCTTGTCGCAGTTACTTCATACTTATATGAAGTAAATATGCAACTCTCTAATACTCGTATGTATAGGCAAGCAATAATCAATATTCTGTATTAGAATATTGACTATTGCTTGCTTATACAATTGCATACAATTTGCTTGCTTGTATTATAATACAGAATATTGACTATTGCTTGCCTATTATACATATTAGAGAGTTGCATATTTGTACATAAATATAAAAATAATTTTACTGAAACACAAGGTATGACTGTGCGCTCGCAAGGTTAGACTGCATAAATTGTATAAACCACCACATCCAAAAACAGCTGTGTGATGTGTATAATACAAAGTGTATTACAATTTATAATAAACTTCCAGGCAGATTCAAAAGCACGAATTTAAAAGTAATTCGAAAAATGTTGCGAGCATGGTTATCTCATGACTTATCTGACAAATGTTTTTATAGTAGGTATAAGCGAGTTCCTAATGGAGTAATATGTGCAGCATGATATTTAAGTACTTACAATAATTTATGTATGTATGTATGTATTCATAGCTTAAGGCCATTTTTGTACACCCCCTTACACAAATAAACATCATTAATAGATAATAATATTACTATTATAATTGACAGATACATAACTATATTAAAGAGAGGGTGAAATTGTGGTGAAGGTAAAGCAAACAAAGATGATACTTAAGATAGAGGCGATAAATTTAAATAAATTGAAATTGTAGAGTTTAAGAAACAACCAACGCATGCAGGAAATTTAGAATACTTAGATGGTTGGATAGTGAAGAACAACTGTTGAAATCTAAAAGCCATTACCTAATATACTTATTTGGCAAAATGTATCAAGGAAAAAAAATGCTTATAGAAATGTTTACGGGTTAATAGTAAATAAACCATCTTTAATGCTTACGGTTGACGTTTACTGTAATTTGATCAGTTCTGACGTTTATATTTTCCATAACATTTTAAAATAATATTGTGAGATGGCGGAACGACCTAGATGCTTATCGAGCGGGATGGCAGAAACATAAAGCGGGAGTGGAACAAAAGTGACATTATATAGGCTAAAGGACATAAACTGACTGGACTGTCTTTATTACATTACAATAAATTTACAAAAAGGGAAAATGCAGCGTGGATAATAGGGTATCTTATCGCTTCAAAGCAATCTCTTCTAGACTATTTAGATCTATACCTTATACAAATAATGCGTTGAATTAAGTACGTGGCAGAAACGACTATACAGGTGAATTGAACAGAATGATATTAAGATATATACAAACGCAATAAGTACTTAAACAAAACATAACATTAGGTGTGCACAAGATATCAATGAAAAAGGTCATCCCTCGGGGTGCTTGATTACCGAACACCGAAGCTACTGTACAACAGCCAACCGAACGTGTCTTTTCAACCTCAGCATTGGCGGAATCATCAATAGTATTGATGGAGCTATATTTTTTTTTTTTAAATTGAATTTAAATGGGGTGTTTGATTATGTAGTTCAAAATCAAACGTGCGCACTTCAGCTGTATTTACAACTCGTGGAAAGGACCCCGGTACTTAAACTAGCCCTGCTTGCTGAATGCTCAAATTTAGGAACATGTACATTGTTATGCTAAAAGTAACCTAACGAGCCTATTTTGCCCTACAGCGGTGATATATGGCGCCACACTCAACTAAACAAATTTGCATAATTTTGCGAACACCACAACCGAACTGCACAGTTGATTAACCCATCATTAACGTGCTGCATTAGTGCATGCTTTGTTGCGATCCTCATGAAATGCTCTTTAAATGAAAGTTTAATTGTTCAAACCTAAAATGTTTCTTTATGTTCTCACCTGTATTATAGTTGATTTAATTCTGTTAACTAGGCAAAATTTTTGCCTGCGACTCCATCGCCAACTATTTTTAAACCAATTTAATTTAAATCGATTCAACGGCGTTTTTAATAATTATTAAGTAAGGATTATTTACTTTCGAGTGATCTAATTTAAATTTGCTCGTATGAGCATTTTCTTAATTCAATGTTTGATAGGCACTACGGTAAACAAAGTTTCTTGTGATTGAACGTGCTCCAAGTTTGTTATCATTGTCAATTACCATCTGTTGAAAATGAGACCAAGCTTAACCCCAAACGGTCGATGTTGCAAGCCCTCCAACAATTTGTATTACTCTGATAGGAGGACTTCACAAAATCATTGGAAATTTCTTACTTTTATTACCCTTCTTTAAGCTGTCTCTCATATAATCCTTCTGAAGAAACTTGTCAAAATCGCCGATGTTACACGCGGTCCTTGTAGATATTTAGGTGCGTTCATTATGGGCGTTGAAAGCCCCAGCAGTTGATAGATGGCCTGTTCATCGAGAATAATGGCCCATCCCACTAAACTCCGGAATTATTTACCTTGTTCACCACACCGTATGGCTTTGATGCTCAGATAGGGCATCATTTTCTCGGGAAATTCGACCCTTGGTGTGAATATAAAAGCGGATTAGCCGATAAATTCTCCTGTTTTTTTCTTCAATTTACTGTAAGGTGTTTTTTCAAGGAACGGTGAAAAAACAACTTAGCTTCCAACTTACAAATTGCAAAAGCTGCATTATTTTCTATTTTTTATTTATAAACTAAAAATCGCAGTAAATATTAATTTATAAATACCTACCATTCAAAATGCCACAAAGTTTACTTGTAAGTAAGAAACGACGGAAAGGTTAGCAATCACTGAAAAACTTTACTGCTTTCGTTCAAACAACTTGGAAGTATCCAGTATAATGTTTACACACATGATTAATGTTACCGCTCATTACGTTGGGTGGAGTTGAAAGCATTCCGAACAGATTGATGATCGTGACATAAGAGACGGCCATTAAAAACGTTGAATATTTCAACAGGCCTCTGCTCCATGAGATACGATGCGCTAATAGAGTTTGAAGAGAAATTAAACAAATAAAAGTGACTCAGCACTGCATGCGCGTAACAGTGTCAAAAATAATGAAACAAGGATGATTAATAAATTGTCTGTAAACCATCTTCTTTGTACAGTCACCTTCATTAATGTCCGCCACAGCGAAGCGTGCAACAATATCTGACACGTCTTTCCCGCCCTAAAAATAGAGTTGTAGCAGATATTTATGCATTCTTTGTTGTAGCAGCTATTACCAGCACCAACCATGTTTGAGCAAATAAAAGACGGAGTACTGATTTAATTTCTGTCCAATAGGCCTTATTTTGTGAGCCGTGGTGGCCTAGTGGTTTGACCTATCGCCTCTCAAGCAGAGGATCGTGGGTTCGAACCCCGGCTCGCACCTCTGAGTTTTTCGAAATTCATGTGCGGAATTACATTTGAAATTTACCACGAGCTTTGCGGTGAAGGAAAACATCGTGAGGAAACCTGCGAAGCGATTCAATGGTGCGTGCGAAGTTCCCAATCCGCACTGGACCCGCGTGGGCCTCATTTAGAATCCGCAAGTGGGTCAATCAACTTTTTAGTGTTGTTATTCTGTACCGTAGCTCAGGAGACATCACTGATAATACACTTTGTTAGAAAAATGTCTGCAATTTATAATTCGATTCGTTCCCCATAAAATCATACATTTAATAGGTAACGCAGGAAACGTCACTAAGACTAAGGAATAAACTGGAGGATAGGCGAACTATCAGGCATAACTGCGGTCGCCAACCCACCTGCCAACCGTGGCGACTAAGGCATTTTCCCCCCAAAGGATTAAAAATCCCACACAAACAGCCCAAACCCCTAGTCCCCGGCGGCCCTGCTATTCCTGACTCCGGTAGCGGCCATGGTAACGGTGGGGCAGGGGTGCTATAGCTAATCACCGGCAGAGGCCCAGCTACCAAAACGGATCGCGGGATCGTGGTGGATGCGGGCGGAAAGCACAAGACCGGTCTGAGTGAAGAGCCTTGGGGGAGGCCTGGGACCAGCAGTAGAATGTATCTAAACCGGAAATGATGACGATGTTGAGTCTTACTGAATAAACAAAGACCCCGATTCTTTAAAGCATGAGCGCGAACTGTAGGCACTTGTTAAAATTTTAAAGTGAACACAAAATAACCTAATGAAGATAAAGTATTCTCTAAGATTCAATAAGCGAGATGGTAACACAACTAAACCAACACCGTTTCGACTTTGCGTCGGATTCCCAATTTAACACACTAGGTCGTAGAAAATCGTAATGGTGTCGTAAAAATTGTGAGAAACGTCGCACAATCAGAGGTAAGATTAGCGGCGAGCGACGCGACCCGACAACCGGCGATCTACCAAAATAGTTTGCTGCAGCAAAAAAAGGTCAACGATTTATAAGAAGAAAGAATCTTTTTCCCTACCATTAAATTTGTAATGACATCGTAACTGAAGGATTTAGAGCCCGACAAACGGCTGATAAAAATAACTTTGCTACTTTGAAACAGCTTACGTGCGACAGAAATTTTGCTCCTAAGATTACCGTGGGAGACAAGGTAACTCGAGTAGGTAGAAATATGTTGGTGGCGCAAAGTACTGGAACAAATTGTCTTCAGTTTTCTCGAACAACGCCGAAGTTTTAAAGACGTCATTAAGAAGACATTTTATTTGTATTTTTATTGCCATCATAACAGTAGATACCATACTCAGGCCGGTTTTATGTATTTTAAGTTGTTTCTATGAATCACGATCCTTCTTTTTTTAGTGAATAAGTTCAGGACTGTCTCGAAGACAGTCCTCATCTTTGTATTGTGCTAAGGATTACTTTTTTCCTTAAAAATCTGCTATATTTCGTTACTGCTCTTTACTCGCAATTTCTCAAGTATAAAATGAGTTTTCCTCTTTTGTTTTCAATGTTATACGGATTATCTCTGGTTCGTTTGCCACCCTTGTTTCATAAAAAAACCTGCCAAGTACGAGTTGCATTATTTAAGGACATAAAACTATGAAAACGCGTAATTATTTTCTAATTTTCTTTCTCTTTCTATCAAAAAGATAAGCCGGAGTGAAAAACGAACTTACATAACTCAAAACAAGTTGTTTTAAATTCCCGTCATACTTGACAAACAGATAAATGGGCATATGCCTAAGAGCTTTTGAGATACAGAACGTTAAAAATCTTGCTTTAAATAATATTATTAACAATGAACTAAAAGAATTTCCTTGCTCACCCGCGACCTTATTTTTCATTGATATGGACCTCCGCAAAGTAACGCCTGATTCAATAAATTATTAACAATAATTATTATACATGCCTAATAACGCACATAATAATTCACATCGCTGACGAATATTATTAATTACTTACCGTAAACTCAGGTTTCTATAGTCCCAGGGTTCATCAATAGTCCAAGCGGACCTTTTAACATTTCGAACAATTACGGAACTGCTAGCGTCGTCTAAGGCATTCAATCGCTAGCGATCTTTCTGTCGCCAGTATTGGATTATAATTCTTGTGCTGGAAAGAAATTGGCGATTGATTTATTTGTAATAACGTTTTCCAGGTAGAAGTTTATTGAGAAGTTGTTTTGTTTATTTTTGCGATTATTAATAAATGGAAAATAATAATAATAATAAATTAATTAATTTAAAACAGAGCCACCTAAAAAAAAAGAGTACAAAGAGGGCCTTGTTCGACGTACCTGAGCTGGAAGCTCAGTGGGGAAAGTCAAAAAAATAAGTTGTTTCACATTGTATTGACTGAATTGTTAATTTTTGAGACTGATTTTGTTATGGTTGATTGTTGTGACTGATTTGTTGACTATTTTTATTGTTTTTTTTTGTTAATTCGAATAAGAGGCTCTTTTTGTTTATTTTTTTAAGTTTTGCTCTTGAGTCGTTGGATTTATTAACATGGTGTTCTTGATATTTTGTAATTTTTTTGTAATTTCGAATTTAAGGCATTTTTTATTTTTATTTTTGGAGATTTTGTTCTTGGAACAATTGAGCTTTTTTATTTTGTAAAAAATAAAAATATTATAAACATACATTTGTTCTTTATTTTTTCTTTTTATTTACTCAATTATATTTAAAATTGCCTAAATTGACATAAATTACTTAAATCAATAACCCAAACTAAATATTTTTTTAAATTATCGTTGCCCTAATCAATTGGTCTAAACTTGAAAAC
The DNA here is from genome assembly GCF_025370935.1 of Choristoneura fumiferana. Taxonomy (NCBI): domain Eukaryota; kingdom Metazoa; phylum Arthropoda; class Insecta; order Lepidoptera; family Tortricidae; genus Choristoneura; species Choristoneura fumiferana. The sequence goes on from NC_133492.1 coordinate 13,568,568, forward strand.
ATAAATACAACTATGGCCCAAAAACAAAAGTTTTTCGATATTTTGATAAATATTTAGTACCTACCTACTGCTTCTTAACCTCTAATTATCAATCTTACAAGCTCAAAATCCAGATAAAATGTAACTTGTTGCAGTGGAATACAGTTTCAAAGTTATCAACGTTTAATTTTGGACCATATAAACCTGAGTTTACGGTACCGCGGAAGCGAAAGTTTTCATAGCACCTACTAACAAACTACCGTGATATTCATCTTCACATTGCCAATATGATCGGGCTCTATTTTGATAACTTAGTTAAGTTAATTATGAAGACAAATTTGTATCTCAAACAACAACTTTGATTATCAGAGTACCGCAACTTAGTAGGCATGGGAAATTGTAATTTTAATTGATTTAATAATTTCCATAAATCAATTACGATACAAATCAACCCATGTTTATTATAGGTACTTATTGGTTTGTTTTCTTATTGGGTTCAAATGTGAAGATAAACAAATGAAAAATAAAATTATTTCTAAATTTTGAATTCAGTGGCGTTGGAAGTCTTTGCGGTCAGTATTTTTTTGGTTGGTTAAAATTGGTTGCATTTTTGAAATAAACGTCCGAAATTATTTTTTTAACTATTTGTTTATTTAGTTTTGCATAGAATCGGAATTTAAACAGAGTGCATTCTGATCCAGTTCGCACCTCAACTTAGATAGGGTGCTTGCTACCACCCAAAATCTTATACACAACTTAAAATCTTAGCGCGGTTATAAATTAAAAAAAAAAAAACAGAAAAATCTAAATTTCTCGAAAACGGTGAGATCTTTACTAAACTTGGTAAATAACTTGCCCACTTATCATCCTCTTTAAGTTTGTCGTACTAATTACAGGACATCCTGTATAGATGCTACAAATACTCACGTAGACAAAGTTACTTGTAAAAGCTGGTACTAGTATCGGTATATGTCTATGTAAATAATATAACAGTGAAACACGATAATCCCATGAGTATAAACATTCATTAGGACCAATTAGTTAATTAATGTTTATTCACCCCTTATTATCAATACACGCCATATCTGATGAAATTGGAAGATTTATCGATGTCATTTGGAGTAGTACCTACTATAGATACAATTTCGGGATTGATGAACCTGTAACACGTGTACTTTGTTATAATTTTGTTAATCCTCTTTATATCCGGTATTACGGCAACTTTGGAGTATCGAAAATACAAACTGAAATATAGATGCATAGCAAAACCAGAAAAATAAGACCAGCACTGGGAATCGAACCCAGGTCCTCGGCATTCCGTGCCACGTGCCGTGGTTTTCTATGCATCTATATTTCAGTTTGTATTTTCGATATGGGTTTTACGGGATGACGGATTTACGGGATAACAAAAAAATTGGAATTGAAATAAAAAATACAAAAAGATTCCAAAAAAATAATCTTAATTTTGGAGTACTGTTGCGGCTGCCACGTTTCTGTAGTGCTTTGTCTATTTTTGACGAGGATCGCAGTAATGGTTTTAATGCTATCATTTTATGCTAAACATGTCGAGCTAAACTAGATTTAAGATGTGAGTTATCCGGTTCATTACTTATCTTTAAAATTCTTTTCACTTTACTTTCTTCAACCGACATCAGAAAAGTTCTCAATTCGTCTGTATGTTTTTTTTTTTGTACGTTTGTCACGCGATAACTCCGTCAATTTTGTGGGCCGAATTTCAAAAGTATTTTTTTGTTCTAAAGAGAGAGAGAGTAAAGCGAGAGTTTAGAGGTGGTCCCATTTTGTCACCAAATTAGGATCTGATGATGTGATCTTAGACAAATCAAGGGCAACCCTCAAATTTTAAAAGCACACCTATAGCAATTTTAGCATTTTTAAGACCAAGTAAGTACTTACTTACTTTCAGAATATATAATTTGGTGAACTGGGCCTGATAAAGAAGACGGTAGGTACCGGTAGGTACTCAGTTGTTAAATAATATAACTATGCCGTGTTTGAGATTAATGGAATCGTTGTGAGATGCACATTGTCTACAAATCACTAACAACTATGAAAAAAAAAACCGTTTTAAGTAATAAAAAATGGAACCGACTTCAAAAACCTTGAAAATATTTTTCTACTAGTTTGAATTCGGTACCTCAGCAACTGGGCAATATATAGTATCTAGGTGAGGTAGACGACTATAGTTCCACTCCTGCTGGCTCGTGCTGAGGCACCGACTTCAAACTAGAAGAAGTCGGTTCCATTTTTTGTTAAAAACTTTTTTACTTTTACTTAAGCGATGCTACCTCGTGTAAACATAAAGCACGACACTGATTGTCTTGACCTTTTCTATTCAAGCCGGAATCCAATTCCCTATTCCGCTACTTAATCGACCGTCGAAAGTCACGTTTAGTACGAATACCTATTTCAGTGAGGCAGCAATCGGCGCGGAAACATATATCGTCTCTCTAATTTGAATAGGGCTAGAGGGTCCGACCTCCTGCTTGACTGAGGGTCGACAATATCACATAAATTACTACTTTATGCGTCCGCTTCCTATATCTTTGCAGGCGGATGACCCACATGAAGCACCAAGTGAGGGATTCATAAGTGATCGGTATTTATGATAACACGAAAGCCTGCTATATGCGGGAGACGAAAACGAAACGGTCGTATTTTTTTAGTAAATGCAGTCCCTTTTGGGGTGCGGTTGGAATTGTTTTTAGTGAAAATACTAGAAAATATCTGGTTTTGGTGCTTGTAACCTATACTATACTCAAGGGACAGACAGTAAAAAAATATAAAAATTAAAAAAAAATTAAACGTTACTGCTACGTGTTACGATACCGGGTCATGAACTGTTGATTAGTTACTTAGGTACACAATTAATATTACCAATTGAACTGAAGTTTGATGACATCGTTTCAATCATCAATTCTATCTATTTTCTCAATCACCATCATCATCAGCCCACAGCAGTCCACTGCTGAACATAGGCCTCTTCCATGGCGCGCCACAACACCTCTCTTCAGCCCCTCGCATCTATCGGCTGGCAGCGACCCTCTTAAGACATGACATAACTAAGCAATTGTTAATTTATTTGACATTGAAATTAATGCATGTATTAATTCTGTGTCTGCTATTGTATGCTCCAATGGGGCAGATTATGTGCGATTTACTATGAAACTTATAACAACTTCACCAACGTGTATACCATAATCATTCAATAAAGATATTATTATTATTATAAGGTCGTCCGCCCACCCTGCCTCAGGACGCCCTTTTCCCGTTCATCGGTCGTGCCACAGACGTGGCCAGCCTAATGCTACTTCAGCGAACTAATTCTCTGAGCAACGTCGGTGACTTTCTTTCTCTGTCTGATAATGTGATTTCGAATTTTATCCTTCAAAAAAACCCCTACTAGCATTGCTCTCTCCATAGCTCGCTGAGCGACCTCGAATCAATAAACATTTATCAATCATTTATCATTTATTTTTCTCAATAAACATTTATTATTATTGTCTTTATTTTTCTTTCATTCTTAGGTTTAGGTTTTTATAATAGTTATAAAAAGTCAAATACAGAAAAGTACATACAAAATAAAAACATTATAAAAACCTAACCTAGTTTGCCGCCGGTAACGGGGCAGGGCCCAAGCTACCGGTGGTCAGGGCCGCAGAGTGAGGAACCTCCGGACGATGCGTGCCGTGTCCAGAAGTACCGCCTTCTGTATCTTATTATTATTATTATTACTTACGAGTATTAGGTATCTGTATTGTATGGCAGAAGAGCCCTAGCCTTGCAATCCAACGTGGCAATAGGTACTTGTAGTATACGAGTAAGTCTTGGAATCGTAGCCGCAAGTCAAGAATGGTGGTTTTTGTTTAGTTTATTCAGTTATCTCAACTACTAAAAAGAGGTAAAGTTTATGAGTCTGTGAGGTTGTACTGTAGGGAGTAATCTCTGGGTCTACTGAACCGATTTAGATGAAATTCGGTACATAGAGTTCTAATCCCGGGGAAGGACATAGCATAGTTTTTATCCCGGAAAATTGCATAGTTTCCGCGGGATAGCGATAAAAGAATTCTATGCGGACGGAGTCGCGGGCTATAGCTATTATATAAACATAAGTAAGTTTACTTATATCGAGGATCTCTGAAGTGGCTCGATCGAACGATTTCGACGAAATTTGCTAAGTGGCTTTCGGGAGCAAACAATCGATCTAGCTTGTCCTATCTCCAGGAAAACGCGTTTTTTTCGAATTGCGAATCGAATTTTTACAAGCTTTTATTTAGTTTAATATAAATTTTACGTGCAATAAGATCGGTAATTTTGATGGATCTGCCATTATAGCATGTTGATTCAGTGGTATAGCGTTGAGGTCTATAGAGTTTATATCTATTTAGGTCGGGCGTGATTTAAGTGTTTTTTTCTTTCTTTTTAAGTATTTATTTTATGTTTTACTTTTAAAGCTCATTTAAGTACGAATCCTAAAAAAACGATTTAACAAAATGAAAAAAAGCTCGGTCGCCTAAGCTCTGTAAATTAATTGCGTTTAATTTTAAGTTGTTTATAGTTAAAGTTAGCTATAATTAGTGTTTAGTTATTATAATTAATTCCTTAGATATTATGTCTATTTTACCACCGAAAATTATAGAACAGGGTTGAAAAAAAGCCTGAAACCACAAGCGTAGCATAGCGTACCTAGTTTTAATGTGTTTTTGTATTAAATTTAACTATTGGTTAGTAACCAATAGGTAAATTTGTAACCGTTACACAATGACTCGTTTATTTCAGATTAATAAACAAAAACAGGGACACGAAAACGATACAATGGAAAAAACAACGCCCAGAAACGAACTTATAAGACTGCTTTTACATTCCTTTCCATTCATTTTTCCATTTCCCCGTAGTAACATTTACGTGTCTATACATACATTTATGCAATTTCATTTGCTTTTCACTGTTTTCAATAATAAACCTCTCTGACCTCAGTCACATCTGGAGTAACAAATCTATTATTCACATTTCTCCGCTGCAATCCCGATTCGCCTCAGCTGGGTGTCTGGGGGTAGGATCTCATTCTATGTGATTTTATTATGTTTTGAACAATTTACAGCGGTTTCTCTGGGGAAAGGGTATTCTTTTCAACGCATAACTTTTTACAAAGTAGTCCAATTTTGATGATTCTTTTTTTACTGGAAAGCGTATACCACGAGAGTGTTCTCATTTAAATTTGGAAAAAATATTCTTACCCTAAGGGTAATCAGGGGATGATTGATTGTTCAGTCACTGATTGTACTGTATGACCAGGCATAACTTTTTACAGAGTAGTCTGATTTTCATAATTCTTTTTTTATTTAATATGGTAGGTATACCTTAAAGTTGGTATTTTATAAATTTTGAAAAAAAAATACCCCAAAGGTGGGAAAAAAGTATACAATAAAAACTTTGAACAAAAAAAAATTACCGCCGAAAAAACTGAAAAGCAAAAAATAATACCTTTTTGTTTGACCTTAATTTAGGTACTAGTTTGAAGTCGGTGCCTCGGTGTTAAATTTTTTTGTTAAAAAGTTTTTCATCATTATTATAATCTCGACCTGTATTCGTTTCACTGCAGGACACACACAGGTCTCCTCACAGAATGAGGTTGGGCCATAGTTCCCACATGGGTCCAGTGCGGATTGGGTGCTTCACACACACCATTAATTTATTACTGGACAATACTGAGTGATTCGGGAGACGTGTGAGAAGGACCAAACTTACACCCACAGTAATTGATAACGGATCGTTCACAATCATTGTTTAAGTAAAACCCCGCACTTTTAACTGACCATGCACTTAGTAAATCATTTAATAGTTTTTGTTTTAAACATTAATAGGTACTGGAGTAGATACAAAATATCTACGTCAAACTAACTTAACCGCATAAGAGGTACATAAAAACATACATAAAATCACGCCTCTTTCCCGACAGGGTAGGCAGAGACTAGGTAAATCCTTCCACTTGCTACGATCCTGGCATACCACTCTCGCTTCCTCTACATTCGTCAATCTTTTCATGCATGCACGTCGATTTAGAGTACCTCTGATCCGATCTACCTTCAGAACGTCCTCGATTTGATCGTGGTACCGTTCGTCTAGGGCCTAGACTCTAGGCCTTCCTCTCCCAACGTTCCCCTTCACGCTCGTCTTATATTCATTCTCTCAACATGCCAAAACCATCCCTTTCGCAATCCGTGTGACTATCACTGACCTCATTTACACCACAGCGTTCCCTTAGTTTAGTTTAGTTTAGTTTATTTATTCATTCAATACATCATTACATTATAATTTACATAAATGTCAGTTATAAGAATTTGTATTGAAATCGTCAAAGGTAATAAGATTAGTAATAATTATAAAAAAAAAATCTAAGCATGTCATGTGAATGGAAACAATTAAAATTAGACTGGTTCTCCTCAAGGGATCGTCAGACTGAAAACACATTGAAATGTATATAAAGAATAATGGCGAAAATGTCAAGGATATGTAAAGAATAATACATTAGGCAATAATTGAGTAACAATTGAAATGTCAATGTAAAAACAATAAAATAAAAACAAGAAATAATAATAACAATTAAAACAATAAAATTAAAATGTCAGATTCATAAATCTTACCAGCTACGCCCATTCGACTGAAGTTAGATATGTTTGTTATGTACATAATAACTTGAAACAAATACAACGAAGATAAGGTCATGATACCAAGTTCTGTGAATATTTTTTTGCACGACTGCCTTTGGTTGATTCCGGCAATAACCCGCACTGCCCGCTTCTGCAGAACCATTACGCGCGAGTGGAAATACGCAAAGTATGCTTGCTTTAGTGCACCATCTGCCAGAATGGGCTTTAATTTGCGCAAAGCATAGGCCGCACTGCTTAACCTGCCACATAGGGAGTCAACGTGATTATCGCACTATTTCTAATTCTGTCATTCAATTTCACACCTAACATACTTCTTAACGCTCTCATTTCGACCGCATTTATTATTATTTATAAGAAATAATCTTACATATATTATAAAATGGAGGCGAAGGCGGATGGCGGTGAAGGAAAACATCGTGAGGAAACCTGCACAAACCTGCGAAGCAATTCAATGGTGTGTGTGAAGTTCCCAATCCGCACTGGGCCCGCGTGGGAACTATGGCCGAAGCCCTCTTGTTCTGAGAGGAGGCCTGTGCCCAGCAGTGGGACGTATATAGGCTGGGATGATGATGATGATATTATAAAATGCGAAAGATTGTAAGTATATGCTTGTCACTCTCTCACATTCAAGCGGCTGAATAAATGTGGATGAAAAAATGGTATGCACATAGATAGATCTCTGGAATAAAATAAAGGCTAGTTTTACTCTCATAATTTCCCTACGAGATGAAATCATAAAACCTGTGTTCCTTTTTCTTATCCTTATGCAATGATAAGCGAGACCGCCGTGTAATGTTTGCGCAATCATTTTTCAAAGTCTCGAAATCTCATTTTACGAGTAAATACGATTTAATGGATTACACGAGCATAGCCGCGGGTGAAGATTTGTAAAAACATAACCCTCCTTCGGGCAGTCGGGTAAAAAATAATACCAACTTCTATCATCCAACGCCGGCTAGCATTAGTGTGATTGCTTGATCTAAGATAGACAGACAGATTGGCAGAATAGAACCGTCTATTCTATACGACGGGATTGACATAAATCTCTGCGAATCGTTATCGGTACACTGCTATTGCTGAAAAATGATTTTCGTGCATCGTTAAAAGTGATAAATGTAAGAGAACAAAGCCACTGAATAAGCCCGGTTTGTCAGCGCTGCAAAAAGTAAAAAAGACTTACCCACTGGCTGCTTCGAAGGCCCCTTTTAGCTTTGCCAAATGATGCCAAGCCCTCAAGGAGAACTGGCCGTAGAAAAAAAAAGTTAAATCTCAATTCAAATTTGATCGATTGGCTTTTGTTTTTTAGTATTGATTGAGCTTGCCTAAGCTAAAATGACTTAACTAAATCAGTTCCTTATGACTAGTTAGACAGCTAGTCTTACAAGAATTTAGTTCCCCGAAAGCGTCATTTTAGCTTAAACAAGACAAGCTCTAGACACCTTTCGTGGTGTTTTAGTTTATGTTTCAGTTTAATTATTTTCTTCGTAAAAGTGTGGTTTGGATGTAACTAACTTGTTAAAATTAAAGTAGAATATTTCGGGACTAAGGGCCTACGCTAGCTGACGCGGTTTGTACGGAGCGGGCGCACGCCTGCGGGTGCGGGTATAGTGCCATCCACGAAGACGCGTGATTTTGTCATAATTAGACATTAATGACATTTTAATAAGAACCACGGCACGCGTCATCGTGAATAACTCTACCTATACAGGTAAAAAAATCACCATTGCACGCGACGAGTGCAGTAGCGCTGTTCATATTATTTTTCAATACGCGTCCACCGGCTCCGTGCAAGCCGCGACAGCTAGCGTCTGTAGGCCCTTAGTCCCGAAAGAAGAAGTCCCGAACTGGAGAGTTAACATATTTTTCTTTGTTCTAGTTGTAAAAAGCAGTATTCGACACCAGACAACATCACCGCTGAGCAGAGTGGGTCCCACAGTGTCCCTCAGGGACTCGGAGCCCGACTTCTTGGGACCCATTGAGAACGTCACCGTGGCCATCGGGCGAGAGGCTGTGCTCACCTGTTCTGTGCTAGACCTTGGTGATTTTAAGGTAAACTATAACAGATACGGTCAGGGTTTCCCAAACTCTGTTTGGAAAGTTGCGACACGATATATTTGGGTCTGTTACTTGTATTTCTACAGCTACATATATTCTTTATTTGTTTTAAAAGGAGTCCAGAAAAAATACACGTAAAAGGAGTAACAAAATAAAATACAATTTTTGATTGAAACAAAATCAATTCTAAATTCAAACTACGAGTATTCGATTTAAAATGTTATTATATTTTCATACAACCAGAACTATTTAATTACAAACACGAAATATCCGACCCGCTCATGTCCACAAAGTTTCGTTTTAATCGAGTGTGTTGTTTTAAAATTACAACACTACGTTTATAATAAAAATACACAATTTCGCTTACATGCTTCAGCTATCCAGTTGTCTGTTGTACGTAACAAAATATTACAAGGTGAATTTGATCTTTTTTCCAGTGTAGTGGTTGGATTGACTTCAAATTAGGTATCTTATCATAGGGGGTCCTTGCGGATACACTTCGACCCGTAGGTATACTCGTACAGTCACCAGCACCAATATGTGACACAACAAGCCTGCACAAATATCTGATACGACTCTATTTCTAGGGCCGGAAGGACGTGTCAGATATTCTTGCACGCTCCGTTTTGGCAGATATTAATGCTGGTGACTGTACATTTGTGTAGGTTGGAATCGATAAGATGACATTGCAAAGTACAACAATAACCCTCCTTCGGGCAGTCGGGTAAAAATGCAGTCTAGGTACTTAAGTTTATCTGGGTGTTATAAGTTTGACCGCTATGTGTGTCTGTGTGTGTGTGTCTGTCTGTCGCACCGTAGCTCTTAAACGGGTAAACCGATTTGAATGCTGTTTTTTTAAATGATAGCAGGTTTTCTAGCGATGGTTCTTGGATATGTTTTTTCAAAATCGGTTCAGCCGTTTTTGAGATATTGAACTTTGAAGTGACAAAGTCGGGGGTTTTCCAACTTTTTATTGTTGTTATTTTTCAAAATTATGAGCTCCTTAATTATTGGTATTAAAAAACATGTTGCATTTTTGATAAGGATTAACTTTGTAGTAACGGTTTTTAGGGTCCCGTAGCCAAAATGGCAAAAACGGAACCCTTATAGTTTCGCCATGTCTGTTTGTCTGTCCGTCCGTCTGTCCGTCCGCGGCTTTGCTCCGATACTACCAAAGCTGTAATTTTGCACGGGTACGAGTAAGTATGCAGACAAAAAGATAGGAAAAAAAATATTTTTTTTCTCGGCTAACCTATAGTGTGGAGTACCTATCGTAGATAGGTTTTTAAATTCATTGGGGGGTTGCCACGAATATTTTTCGATTCAATGATCTATTTGCAAAATATTCAACTTAAAAGTGCAAATTTTCATTAAAATCGAGCGTCCCCTCCCCCTCTAAAATCTAAACTGTTGGGTGGAAATTATTCAAAAACTAGAAAACTATAATGCTATGACGGATCATTTTTTGCTTGAGAATTAATTACCTAAGTAGTTTAAGATAAATAGCAGCGTAAGGTATATATAGTTAGAAAATTCCGTACAAAATACAAAAGCCTTAATAGTAGATTATTGTCGTGGCCTGGAAGTAGGCAATTGCTGGCTGAGTATGAGTATTAAGATTTACAATATTATTAAATGAAATGTATACATCACAAGTATTTAACACAACTTTATTTTTAACATAGTAGGTTCGCTATGAAGGGATCGCTAATGCGGATCGGAATTATTTCCAAATATCCCTGTCCATGATATAATCATTAACTTTATAATACGCCTTTGATATTAATGTCTTCTTGAAATAGATAGTTTTTTCGTAATGGCTACGAAACCCTATCTTGGGCTGGAAGCATATATTCTAATTATATTTCACTAGAATTTACTCGCGGCTTAGCACGCGTAAACTTTTCGATCTGGGACAATTGAAATTCCGGGATTTGATAAAATTCCCCTGGGAATTCCCAAAATTTATATCGTGGTCTTCATTGAGGTTGTGTTAAAAAAACTGTCCAAAATTTCGACATTCTAAACCCAGCAGTTGAAATTTCAAGATTTTATCCCTATCCCGTGGGAATATTAGGATAAAAAGTAACCTATGTGTTATTCCAGACGTGCAGCTACTTATATACATACCAAACATCGGGGTAAAAAGTAGCCTAAAGATTATTCCAGATGTCCAGCTATCTACACACTAAATTTCATCCAATTCCGTCCAGCCGTTTTAGCGTGACGGAGTAACAAACACACACGCACACAAAGTTTCGCATTTATAATATTAGTAGGATTCTCGATTCATTTAAAAAACAAAGCTCAATTAACTAAGCCCATCAATACATAATTCTCCATACTTACTTAATGATCTTATTTTTATACTTGGCATAACTAGGAACGGTCTTAGAAGGATTGTATTTGCTCCCGGTTCGGTTAAGTCCCCATCAACTTGTTAATCATCCTACCCTGGTACAGTTGTTGTTTTATTACACACGCCTTGTTTACCGTGTACACAAATTAACAGCCGAGGCGATGTTATGCTTATAACCCAAAATAGTTTAAAGCTTGTTCAATCAACATTGAATGCTTTTACTGGAAGACGTGCGACTTGACGTTAACTGATGTAAAAAGTCACTGAGGTATCCATACCTAAGAACCGTAATATCAAAGTCAGAATAATATCTACATCTGAATGTGCCGTGCTTGAATGTGTGTTCAAATATGGTTTTAATTTAGCCAAATCAGAAGTTGACATTTCAGCAGCCAGCAACCAGCAAAGTCATGGCTTACCTACAGTTAGCAAATTGTGTTGTGATACATCTAAACTCAGTTATGTCATCCAAAGTATACCTAATGAAAATTTTGAAGAGAAAAATATTGTACAGTCAAAGAATATTTTTGTATTCCGACCTCTAAATTAGGTATGGATCTGTATCTTGGGATATAGCGGTTGAATTTTCAGACATCTGCGATCTGCTTACTATGACAGAAATTCGTCTTTAGGAAGCTAAATTAAGGGGTCACATAGGTAACATTTTATCCTTAAAACGGTACTACTTAAAAACCTTTTAAAGGACGCAGACGAAGTTATGGGCAACAGCTTGTCGCAGGATAAACCAGTTTAAAAATTGAGATATATAAACCTTAAAATTTAATTAAAGTTTTTACTGTTTTCATTCAAAGTTTTGTTTGGTAATATGTGAAAATTTTAAAACGAAGTCTGGGTTTTTTAAACTTTTATTTGCCCGTTTTAAACTTTGCCATGAAGTAAGTACAAAAGTTTACTTTAACCATGTTTAAACTTAGGTGTTTCATTTCGCTACAGAGCTGTATACGAACGTTAAATCTTCGGGTTCACGGATAAATGCTATCAGAGTTCGCCTTTCATAAACTTTCCTACGGACAACTTCTTTAGAAGGCTTTCAATCAGCTCCAATGGACCGGAAGTTTCAAAAACAATATTATGTAAGGTTGAAACATGGCTTTGCATTTTACATTATAAAATTACAATGTAAAAAGAGTAAACACATATTTTCTTATCGTCCTTCATGGTTACGTTTATTTATTTATTTTCTAAAGAAGGTATCTCTACTTATGCGTTTATTTTAAGTGGCATCTGTGCCAGTGTCCGATTTGCAACCGCAATAACAAATCCTTCGTGTTGTCAATTTGTATTTCATTGTTGTGCCTTGTGTTGTGAGTAAATGTATTTTTGTTTTCTTTTTTTCTGCATCTGGCGATAACTATAAAGTTTTTTATCATATAAAGTTATCTGTTAAATTAGGGTTACAAATATTGAGTTTATCTCTCACAAATCTTTCACCATTCACAAATTTTTGCAATTACAATATCAAGTAAGGTTAGCAGTTCACCTGAAGCTAGCTTGCAGTTTTTATTCGATCCTGACTTGGTGATAATGGAAGTTAATTGAAAGTATTTCCATTCCAATGAAAAGGTAAATTTTAAATCTGTTCATAAATAACGGAGTTCTGAGATAACAAACATTAAAAAAAGTTAGCGAAATTGATAACCCGCTCCTTTTTTGAAGTCCTTTAAAATGTTAGCATATTTTTTAAATTAGCGAGTCTTTATTATAATTTAAAGGCCAGAGTAATACATTAACTTCCCGAAGGGTTAACGGATGGTAGGAGCTTAACTAAATACGGTCCATTAATATTTCCCATCAGTCAGAGAGCGAGGAAACAGACAAATTGATGTTCATAACCCTTGTAATTGAAAAGATCCCGGAAGCGTGGGAAACCGTACGAAAACCGTTTTCTCGTTAAAGATAAAGATAAAAATTTCTGAGATGCCCACATCTGATGAAACATTAATGCCTACACGATCATCTTTAATGTTTCGAATCAAAATATCATCTACTTTCTTTGAGAAAATCATAGACGATTCAATTAATAACCCTTTAAGAATGAAAATATCAGCCAATTGAAAATGTAAGCAAATCACATGAGAAATAATGTCTTCAACATACATTTTCAATTTGAGATTTTGAAAATAACGGTTGGCCCTTTTATTTTTTCCATTTCACAGTTAAGTTTATCTTTCAGGCAGACTTATTTGTCCATCAGAGCTATGTTCGGTACGTAGTTCATGAACTTGAATGAAGTTATTATTATTAGGTATGGAACCTCTAGAGGCTCTTACCCAGATTTTTATCGTCTTCATAATTATGAAGCCAAGATTTACATGGAAAGCAATTTTGGAAGTAAAAGTGATCAGTCTTGCACCCCGGTGATCTTTGCCGTCTAACAAGCTAGATATTGAACGCTTGAGGCGCTTCATGCGTTAATTTTAACTGTCATTCCCAGTTCTCTCGTGCTATTTTGCTTTTCGATTTAACGGAAACGTCAGTGACGTAAAATTTTACCCGAAAAATATTTTGCAAGCAAGTTCTGAATTCTGTTTCAGTTTTAGACGTGTGTTATCAGGTGCCTCAATGTTAGTAGTATTCTCATCATTAGACTTAGAAAAGGAGAGGTTCAGGGGCATTGTGATTCTAAAAAATTAACCACTCAAAGTTGATACTAAATATTTTGAAATTACTACGATAACATTAACAATTATTATAATAGCGATATGGGTGCTATTATGAATAAGAAGAAGAATTTTACTAGTACTTTATTAGCAGACGAGCAATTTCTTGAAACTTTCTTATGTTAGGTTATTACTGTGATGGTCGCTATTTGTGTTCATAATTTATTTGATATCAAGTGTAAAAGAAAATGTAGGTATTGACAACTAACATGAAGAATATTTATGATGTTTTTATAAAAACTTCATGCTCTGCGGCTGTTACCGTGATACCAACGGCGGTATTTGTATTCAATTGTCTGTTCCATTTTTTTAAATAGCCTGGGGTAAAGTGTCTCACTCACTGCTGGGCAAAGACCTCTCGTCTTGACCGCCACAACTCCCGATCTGACGCAATGTCAGGTAAGGTAATGTGAGGTAAGGTTAGGTAAGTCTATGGATGCATGCGACAGTCTTGTCCAACCCAGCCCCATTCCAGCTTAGCTGTTCATATCAAGTGTCATATCAAGTTCTTTGTTCCTTATCAAATACAAAAATGTTTTTTAAAGATGAAGCCGTCCTCAGATTAAATCTTCATACTCGCACGTAGATCCCTATCTCCTTTGACCGCTGCGCCGCCTGCTGACTCCATATCAGCGCGTTTAATTTCCTGTATCATAAAACCTCTGCCAGGCACCCAGCATGTGGGGATACGCTAAAGCAAAATCAAACTCGCTAAGCTGTAGCGACTCGGATTATGAAGTAAGCCGGAAGCACATAGTCGAGTTGATATTCCTAATCTCCCGGTAACTCCGCCTTAACTGTTTTATATTCATTCTAAGATACCTCCAAGAAGCTTAGTGGCGTTTGACTTTACTTAGGCAAGTTTGTCTTTCTTAAGAGTGTGATTTCGAGTAGTTATCGCCCCTCGGTAACCGGAGCCCGGGGCGCTTTCGTTATATAGTTTTAAGCGGTTTAAAACCCGTACCTTACTTGACAAGTCACTCCCAACTTAAATGAAATATGCTCACTTGAATGTTGCTGGGAGCTGTTTTATAACTTTATAAGTTGGGATAAATGTGTAAAGCTATAACTAAGTAAAATCTGAATGTTGGGGGAGAAGTTAGTAATGCTCGAATTTTGTATTTACCCACGCTGATGGAATTGAGAACATTCGTGTCAGTACTTAATCACGAAAAACTTTTTCACGATAACTTTTTCACGAAAACTTAATCACGAATAGACTTTATCACGAAACGTCTTTATCACGAAAACTATACGAATAGACTTTATCGCGAACAATCTTTATCACGAAAACTTTGTCACGAATACTTTATCACGAAAAATCTTAATCACGAATATGTCATTACTTTTTGGATTCAGATGGTGGATGACATTTCAAGGCCGGGAATCGTCCCACGCGGTCCCAGTGCGGATTGGTAACTTCACACATACCATTGAATTGCTTTGGAGTTTAAACCCACGATCCTCTGCTTGAAAGGCCATCGGTCAAACCACTAGGCCACCATGCCCTGAAAAGTGGTCTGTGCCCAGCAGTGGGACATATATAGGCTGGGACTTAATGTATCGGAAATCTTATTGAACCGATTTCAATGCAAATCAAAAAAATTGCACTATTCATACGCCTGTAGTGAAGATTGAAAGGGACCTATTTAACTAATATTATAACTGTAATTAACACTATTCATAGCTGTAATTATGATGAACGTATCGGTCCACATTTATTTTTATCTGGCCAAGAAATTAAATAAACCAATAAGCAAAAAACATTAAATTAAAAAAATCTTTTCATCTTAAAACTAAAAGGAAGAAAATATCTCTGGTGGTCTTGAACTCTGTCAAATACTAGCTAACTTAAAGCTCAACAGTCGGGACCCATTACCAAGATTTTATAAGCTGGTCACGATTTGAATAAAAAGTAAAAACTCATAGGTGACGTGAAATTCAAAAAGTAAGTAAAAAGTTAAAGTACATTGCCTTTTAAATACTAAGTTAATGTTTTAGATCACTTTTAATGCCTTGAGAATTTGCATTTGATGGTAAACAAACAGCAAAATACGATAAACACAGGCGTAATCACGGATGTATTTTCTGAAAAGATAAATTGTAATTTAAAGCTCTATAAATTAAATCCTATGTCAAACCCTTTGAAATACCCGCAAAATAAATGATCTCTTAATATCCGAACAGCAAACATTTATTTGGTGGATTTACTCCTTTCATGTGTTTTTTCCAGCGAAGTGGTCTGTAAATAGCTAATATTTTATTGAGGGGGTCTATTGAGTGTCCTCCACGTGACAAATGAGTCCTTTTCTCTTGTAGCTATCGATCACTCGCCACGGGCATTTAAACATTGGCTCATCTAACCATTGAACACCTCGGAAGAGTAGCAATCTCGTAATTGAAGGAAGAAATAGCATTGTTCGTTAATATACCTAGTATTTATAATGGGTTTGTCCGGCTAGTAAAGTGCAAGCATGTCAAATGTGCTGTTATTAGCAAAATATCACATCAAACTCTGATTTATCATAATTAAGTCATAGTCATTTTTGGACAATATACCACAAACGGGACTTATCACGCTATTATTACACAAGTAATATTGACCTCGACGTTTCGGCAACGTTACAGTTGCCGTGGTCACGAGTAGACTGAAGTAAGAATCACGAAAGTTTAAAACGTCATAGTCATTTTGTCTTGCAAGTCTTCGAAGGCTACTTTTTTCGTCCATTGTCGGGGTCACCAATGTGGGGGGAGGCTCCAATAGAGAGATCTCTCTTCAGGCAGGTGTTATGCTTGGAGAGGGGATCGAAGTCTTTGTCATTTCTTTATATAAAATAAATCCCTTCCTTACGTCTGTCCATGTGTAGGTAGGTATGTATATTTTGTATTACGCTTAAATCTTTCAAACTATACGCAACGGATTTTGACGCGCTTTTCATCACCAGTTTGATAATGTTTCATGATCATGAAAGATTTCTTATTCCTTATTTTTTTAACCAACTTCAAAAAAAAGTAGGAGGTTATCATCTTCTTTTTTTAAAGTGACACCCTTGCGAATCCGGGCTTGGTTTACGATTACAATGCACTTAGTTATTTAGTTAGTCGTCGTGAAATACTGTTTTCTTTTCAATAAACAGGTCAATTAGCAAATCAAAGAAGAATAGAATACTCGTAATTCAAAGAATAAACTGAGAACATGCACATGCACATGCAGACTACAACGGTGTACCTACTGCCTTTTCGGCGAAATATGTTTCGCCAAATTTCACTTAGCAACCAATCCTTCGCCGCAGTTTGATTTGGCAAACTAATCGTTGGCATAACTTTACTTTGCATTTTTCTTATTTTGCAACATTTAATATTGCCAAATTTTACTTCATCACACTTTTATGTGTCAAATAATTATGTAGCAAATGATTGGCTTAAGCAAATAACAAATTGTCAAATAAAATTAGGCCAATTTTTATATTGCAAAGTTTTACTTCAATTTGATTTGTGCGAGCGAGCGAAGCGAGTGAGCAAGACGGTTCGGAGCAGAAGCGACTTGGATAGTTTAGGTTCAGAAGATGATGTTAGGTTTTTTTATAGCAGCCTGGATAACTGCCATTAGGAAAGTAGGTTGGATGCCATACAATCTGTTGTTAATTAAGGTATGCCAATCAATACATTTGACGAAAACATAAATGACATTTAAAAAAAAACTAGGTAAGTATTAATTTGCATAATAATAATTTATCAAATCATTAGTGGGAAATGACATAAGGGCGAAACGTTGAGTTGAGAAATAAGATTTCACCTAAATTAAAATATGGGATAAATAGTTTGAGAGCTAATAATTTGCTAAATAATTTTCGCCGAAATATTAGTAAACCGACTACAACTTATCGGGATAAAAAATTGAAAGCGAACTGTCGTGTTACTGAAATAGGAAAACACAGTTAGGAGGAAACAGAGACGATGTGATCAGTCAAAGTAGGATTAGGGCGAAAGACACGCGTTCACGATTCCTTTTTATGATATTACATTTTTTATAAAGCAACGGAAAACCGAAACTTTGGCTTCCGATGAAATATTGAATGAAGTTTCAATCTTGAGGTGAGGCTGGTTGTTATTATTTATCCAATTTTAGAGATCTGTAGCTGCGGAAAGGAGCTTTTGTTTGAAGACAATGGTGTCCAATCCGTTTCTTGTTCTGATGTCAGCAGTGACGTCATGATGAATGGTGTCCAGTTTCATTCATGATCAGCTACTAAAACCTGTTGACGGTGCAGTTCCATCTAGTCAGTCTTATTCTTTCTCTCTTCGTCTTCTGCTGCGAAATAGCGTTCATTTCCTACTATTTACCTTTAAGAACATTGAATGTTAAGGCAAGGAGTAAAAGATACCATTTTTGTTCAATCATCCATGCACGATCGAAGAACCTGCGCCGCTTATTAGTGCAGTGTATATGGGTGGTTTTACGAGCGTTTCAATTGCAAATGAGAGACCGTAAGGAAGAAATTTTAATGAATTTTAATTGTACCGTATAAACACCATATCGTTTTTTTTAAATACTTCCGTTTTGTAGAACTACCCAGATGTAGAACAGAGATTTGAAAAAATTACATCACGCCAGTGCCATGCTACACGACGAAGGAAGTAAATGTAAAACGTATGTAAATAAAACTAACAGAAATGTTTTCCACAAGAATACGCGATACGTATTCCCCAGTTGTACTTATCCTTTTAACTGATCTGCATAAAATAATAGAGATCAGAAACCAAATTACAGAGCACTGATTAAAACATTTACTAAGACAAACAAGCACCCGTAGACCGAAGTTGCCCGCCCATTTATCACAAATCTAAATCCGTTTGGGTACGTGAGTTTTTGGGAGCCCTTTTCGCGGCTTTGTAATCGTGTTTGTTAGTATATTTTACAGCTACGCCCGCCCTTTGTACTAAGATATGCCGAAGGCATAATACGTCAGTCCCGTGAAAATCTTCTACAAAGAAGCAATCAAACAGATGGATTTTCCCGCCCAGGGATCAAGCATGGCGTACAACATTTTCCTTTTAACCTTTTATTTTTATTAAGATTAAAGCCTTTGGATTCGGCGAAGTTTTGCCAAAGCCTAGTTAAAGATAACGACGGGAAGTCGAAAATAAAAATCATTTTGACACTTCGTTGATAGACAAATCGAAGTAATTAAGTAACAATAACAAGTTGTTTTTTGGCTCAAGTCAAGAACAAAACCGGCCAAGAGCATGTCAAAAACGCCCAAAATAGGGTTCCATAGCCATTACGACAAAATTAAGTAATTTTTCTAAGGATTTGGTATTTTATACGGAATCTTCCAAGTTTAGGTATGTTTTATTCTCAAGCAAACTTAGCCGATATAGTTTCCTTGCAAATTTGATATACTTACTATCATCCTGAATTTTATAATATTTTTCCACTCACCGGTTTAGATTTTAGAGGGGGGGGGGGGACGCTCGATTGAAATGAAATTTAGCACTTTTAAGTTGAATATTTCGCAAACAAATCACTGAATCGAACAATTTTCTTATCAAACCCTAATAGTTTTAAAAGACCTATCCAACGATACCCCACACTATAGGGTTGGATGAGAATAAAAATCACCCCCACTTTACGTATATGGCAGGTACCGTATTTTTCTTTTAATTTTTTATTGTACTATTTTGTCGGCATAGTTTACATACATATCCGTGCAAAATTACAGATTTCTAGCACTGATAGTCCCTGAGCAAAGCCGCAGACGGACAGACAGACAGACATGGCGAAACTATAAGGGTTCCGTTTTTAACATTTTGGCTCCGTAACCCTAAAAATGGCTCCTTTATTCAAAACATCGAATTCACACTAATAATATAATTTGAAATAACAGTTTTCGTCTGTGTGTCTGTCAGTCAGTTTGATGATACAGGTAAGTAAATTTTATTTCTGAAAATGAATAAATTTATTATATTTAGACCTACTTTATACATTGTGGATTAAAATAGGCTAAATATTTTCTGCCCGCCCAATCCGCACTGGGCCCGCGTGGGAACTAATGCCCAAGCCCTCTCATTCTGAGATGAAGCCTGTGCCCAGCAGTGGGACGTATATAGGCTGGTATGATTTTCTACCCGGGGAAAATAGTAAATGTCCCGCGGGATGACAATAAACAAATACCACGCAGATGAAGCAGCAAGTTACAGTTTGTTTCTATCCAAACATGAGTACCTATTGGTGCTTTCGTTACACGCTTGGTTTTCTAGTAGTAAGATGCATTTACAACGAGTTATATTCTGATAGTATAGGTTATGTTTACAAAATACCACCTTCAGTCATGTGTATCTAAACTTGGTTAACAAACTATATCAAAACACGATCCTGACCAAAACAGTTGTTCACTCGCTTCGCGTCGTTATAATAAAAGTGGTCAACGTGGAAGGTACGAGTAAACATAGACTTGTCCGCTGCTTTTATTGTATTTACTCCCTCATGGCCGTAGTTTGCTAGTAAAAGTGATGAAACTCCTGAACTCGGTTCTACAAGCGCTATTATGCTTATAAAGTGCATGCACTTAAAACAATTTGATACACGAGTTTTACAGAATAATATGCACTTAAAACGAAAAGCGTATGCAAAAACGACTATCTTAATAAGCGCTGGCTGTCTTCGAATCCAGAGTATATAATATACCTACGTGCGTATATTATATAATATATAATATACCTACTGAAAATGGTATAAATAATAAATACTTACCAGGTTAAGTTTTTTTATATTAAATAATACATACAATACGTTACACATTTGATTAACATTAGACAAAATACACAAGCAACTAACATATATCGTAAAAAACAAAAGCTTTACAAAACATGTAAAAAAGAGGTCTGTCGCCAACACCTACAATCCATTTAAAATACTTACTTACTAAAATCTAAACTGCTAAGTCCAGAAGTAAGTCATGTAAATGAAGATCAAGATGTACCTTTTGAAAACTTCATAGGAATTCAGTAAAATCCCGGGAGTTCAATTCGACTGCCTGATTTAAGGGAATAAGAACAAAGGCTAAGTATTATTATGGTGGCGTCCATTACAAGCGTAGGGGACTCCGTACGGGGTCCGTTTAATTTGAGATGTCGAAATGTATATTGATGCGATAGAATGAATAGAATGTGCTTTCACTGAAAATGAAGTCATAAGCTTGGTACCGCTTGGCCCGGTCCGCTCAGTTCGTTCTCCATTTCCGCTCATTAACCTTTTTTAGTGGAAGGCGGGCGATAATTGTAATTGATTATTAACTAGGTACTAAAATAAATAAATGATAACAAAAAAACGAAAATAGATATTATATCAAAAATTTGATTCTAGCGTCCGTAGATTAATAAAGTGCCTACTCCTAATTTTCTATATCGTAGGAATTAAAAAAAAAAACTTACGGTCTTAACTATGCTCAACGAATATGTTTTTATTTTAGGTCTCTAGCTCTTTTATAGTCAGGCGCATTATTTTTCGCAAGTAGATTAGTGTATATTATTCAATGGTATGTATTTATCTATTTTATGTGTATCAATTATTATTTTCATGGAGAAACTAGATATATTTAATTTATATTCAAACAGGCGCGTAGGTACACAATAATTAACGAGGACAATAAACGTCCCACAAACACACGCTTTGTTCAAAGTTTCCACTCAACTCACTCCGTGTAATAACTTTACCAGGCATTTATAATATGTAAGCTAAGCGGTAATTGTAAATCGTAGCAGGATGTATTTACTAAATGAGCGTGCAAATTCAGACGTCTGCCCCAATTTGTTCCCAATCCGGAGCCGGTCCCGGGCGTCTCGGTCCCCAATCCTACGTCGAACAAATAATCCCTCCACCAACTTTCATCCTCTACAAACACACGGAGCTTAAAACCTGGGTAAGCGAGATAGGACGATTTATTCGTACGTTTTGTTTCTCATTTCTCAATCGCAGTGCCGGCCTGTTCGAAACCACCCGACCGTCAAATTCATTTGCATTTCATCCAGCCGTTATCTCATTACGATATGCTGATTTCTCCTACAGCTCATCAGTATCTCAGAAATAATTCATAAGACTTTCGGAAAACACCGCGTTCACAGTTTGACGCGGCGTCATTACATATTTATTTATGTAAATCATTATCGGTATTTCTTTTTACGTTCGCTGATGGGATTCAATTAAAGTTCTATAAACAATATTGCTGTCTTCGATGATTGATTATTGTTTTACACAAAAACAACTAGTGCTTCTTTTAGGTATCGAATGGTTTCTATCTTAATGGAAATTTTACTTTGTCATTGTATTGTTTACTTTAAGACTCAACTACCTTTATCCCACGACCTTGCTCTTGTACAAAGTAGGCTACATAGCAATTTCTCTATTCCGTAGGAAATTTAAAAAATCCCTTATGCGCTTTTACGATAATCAATGTTTATGTCTGTTAATCCTCTAGGTAGGTGCAATGCATTGTTTGCCAATTAGTCGGTAACGCTAAATTAAATGATAGTAAGTGAGTTATTCGGTATATTATCATTCAATATGAGTGAGTCTCACGATAGTTTCATGTTCATAACTCTTTATCTCTGAGTTTAAAATTAACATATCGTTCCTAATTTAAAATTCACGTCTCGCCTACGCGTATCATCCCAGGGTCCCAAAATCTAGAAAGCCTCTTAGCTGAAACAATGTTTTCTTTATTTCATCGAATTATAATAAAATAAACTTTTCGCTTCACCAGTTTTTCGTCTCACTTTATGCAGATATCTTGACATCATCTGTTATATAAATAGTAACTAACGTATTGTGAGCACTTGTAGACCATTTTTTTTATTTATTTTTCTATAGGTAAACAAAAGTACCCAAATAAATACACTTGGTTGCTGTAATTTACTTCATTGTCATCAACATCATCATCATCATCATCGTCATTACCACCATCGCCATCGGCATACCTATGTCAGTCCACTACCGGACATAAGCCTCTGACATGGCAAGCCGTAAGCACGATCTTCAGTTCTTCTTCTCCAATCTCTTCCCGCGTTAGATGTCTGGAATTTAAAAATTATACAAAACAACGAATGGCATTTTTAATTTTTCTATAATATGAAAGATGTGTTCAAATCTCATGTCGCCTGCGTTCGGTTCTATCACGGGTAAAATGTCAAAAGTAATTCGTCTCGAGGAACGAAGTAATTACTTACATTCGTATTCGTATATCAAACAATTTATGCATTGTTTATGTTTGTACAGTCACGTTTCAGTTTAATTGAAACACATTAAGGAACGCGCCAAATGATTGTCATGTTTAAACGCGACATGTTGTGCTTAAAAGAAATAACAGTGTTATATTTCTGTCTTTTGTTTTCTTAATAAACATGTTTGTCAACGTCTCATAATTTAGAATGGGAGCGACGAGTTTTGTGCCTGTTTTCTATAAAATAATTGAAAGTAATGTAGGTACTTAAGTAATTGTTAACAATTTTAGTTTTTAGTATACTGTAACTAGAAAGTCTTATTATTGCCTCTGTAGCAAGTAAAATTTGCCCCGGGCCCGAGCTTCGAGTTTCGTAGTAGCCCTGCAGTTCGAGAGTAGGGGGCCCTACGGCACTTTTTAGCGCGGTGTGATGTCTCATGATACTACAGAATAAGTAATAGGTAGGTACAAATAAACTTTAACTGGCTATGTCTTCATATATTTTTTTTAATTGCCAAAAGACATGTGTCCAATAATTTTTGATAATTTAACTGACGGATTAATTAGATTTTTACTAAGAAATTATCCTTCCCCCGCAATGAGATAAAATGTTTTTTTTTCTAAGCGGAAATGAGAGGTTTTCTTCTTCTTTATTTTTTTCTTTCTAATTAAATCCACGTTTTAATTTTCTTAAGAAATGTACACAATAAATATCTACATCCGACTCATATTGAAGCTGTATACATAGCAGTGCTTGGCTCAATATTAAATTAACACCAATTAACCTCGTTTTTTTTTAATTCTATGTAAATTAGATTTGAAATTTAACATGAGCTTTACAGTGGAACCTACTCACGTTTGCTAAGAAATTTAGGAAACTACGGCTCAAAACCTCTCATTCTTAGAGTAGGCCTGTACCCTGCAGTGGGTATTATATAGATCGAGACGATGATGATGGATGATGGCTGTATCTACGAGTATATATGTAGATAAATTACGCAATATCCCATGATATTGGGTAAAGCTGGCATATCTTGGCGTTACTAAAATGAATGAGGTATGAACTAAAACTAATTGCCTTGCTACGCCGCACCGCAACACATCAGGTTCTAATTAAAGAAAAAAAAAGATGATGAGACCACCTTTCTAGCACTAGTTGAATACTTGTAATAAGTACTTAAACATTGTGGTATAGTAACAGACAAATCAAGATTTTAATGGTGACAAAAATCACTGGGTGGCTGAGTTTGGCTATGAATCCAAGAAGTGGTCAAGATTTAAAACCGTTATTCATTCCAGTCGCTAAGCGGCAAAAAAATCGAGTCAAACTTTTTCCAATGGCAAGAACCTTGAATGGAACTTAAACGGTACTTAAAAGTCTATTTACTTCAGTTTGAGCCTCGATTGGCCAAAGAAAGGCTTCAGTTCATCGATCAGCGCCCAGTGGGCGGAATTCATAAAGCTTACACGGATCACTACTCCAGCCTTCCTTTTAGATAACTCAGCTTTTTCCCTTCATCAAGAGCCCCTGAGCTCGTTACCTCCTGCCACGTGTTACAGTAATGCTGCGAAAATTCCAGCAAATTTATTTTAATAAAACTTCCCATTGACAGCCGCTGACGTAAATTAATTATTTTTTAATGACGCATTCCTGATAAGTTTCGCGCTCGTATTTAAAATGGGGAGTTCATTTTCATTGTTCGCTGAAATTTTGGGAAAAAGACGCTTCGTTTCGTTTTTTAGTTTACGCTTTACGGTTTCATATTCTATGACTTTATCGGGGAATATGGAACTTAACGCTTGAAATTGTCCGTTTTATCACGTTTATGATTGTAATAAAGTAAATATATTAAATCTAATATTTCTAAGTAAAATTATAATTACGGCCTTTGTAGTTTGAGAAGCTAGCAAAAAATACAGAAGCAGCTTACTGCGTTTTATGTACAGTAGAGTTCATAAACTTGTGAGTAACAATTTGATCAAAAATATCTGAACACGCTTCTACTCCGTTAACAACAGAGTCGTGTTCAGATATTTTTGATCAAATTTTTGCTCACAAGTTTATGAACTTGACTGTACCTAGTGTTTACTAGTAAGCCGAACTCTAGCCAAAGAAATAGACATAACTTTATTCGAAATTAAAAACTACAGTTACTCTTAAAATAAAAATAATAATCAATTTAATTATTTCGGGCAACTTGACCGATACAATAAATACCATACAGACTAACATACATATTTATAATCAATATTATTCGAAACTAATTTGGTGACAAAACGGCGTGACCACATTCATTTGCGGCATGGTGCCCCGGAACCGCGAACACGACGTCTTTCTGCCAGAAGGCAGCACTCGCGATAGTCCCCGTCAGCAGCCGCGGCACGCGCACCACAAAGGAGCTGAAGTGCACGTAGTGACGCGACTGCAGCTGGAACACCCTCAGCGTGTATCCGCTATTCCACTAACTATATAAGTATCTGCGACTGCGACAGTGCTGTATTCGGCGTGGCCGGCTGCCCTCAGCCCAGAGTCTGGTTCCGGTTCTGCAGAGCCACACTGACTCTTGCAAGGTTTCTAGCGAGCCTTGTTTTACTTCTGCACCAATGTGAACCGCTTCTCGTCCACTTTATTGCTCAAGGGCCTGTTTGGCCCTTTACAGACATTTCGAAATCTAATACCTTTGAACGAGCAATTCTTATATATACCTATATAAATAAATATATTTCGGGGATCTCGGAAACTGCTCCAACGATTTCGATAAAATTTTGGTATGTAGGGGTTTTCGGGGATGACAACTCGATCTAGCTTGGTCTTATCTCTGGGAAAACGCTTATTATCGAGTTTTAGCCCGACCGAAGCTCGGTCGCCCAGGCACTAAATAATAATAATAATAATACTGATATAATATTGATATCAAAAGGGAACTTGACTCAGCATTATGCTGCTGTATATGTACCTACTACAGCGCTGATTTTCAGACAATATACCTTCATAAATCCTAATCCTTGCATCTAACTAACGTATTGGACTAGCAACCGCACAAATAAGTTTGACGTGTAATTTGTGAATTGTAGTTTTGTTTCTTGCTTAGATACTAAGATAGAAAAAAAAAATGTTTTAGTAACACGTTACTAATAAAACATTATTTTACCTACTACCTACTTATGTGTAACACAATGCAAACACAATAATTGCTAAATCAACTTTTGTTAGTTTAGACAGTGTGGATAATCAACTCGGTATGGGAACTCCACTGCCAATTCCTTACCATCTATTATGGCAATTACGTACAGTGCCATGTCTGCATAATAATGTATATGGCAATGAGGGTATCCTGACTGGTGGAATGTTGCTAGATGGCATTAACATCGTGAGGTCTGTTTGATGTTACATTCTTGTTTGAGATTGGCTCATTAAAGCGCTTACAGACGCATTCATCAATGATTATTTCAATGTAATTAATAGTGTGAATAATGGAGCCGTTATGTGGTTTATTATGTACCCGAATATGACTGGGCAATACCAAACTTTGTTCTAAAGGTCCTATTATTATTTTTGACCTTTTATCAATGGTTCAATCAATTCGAGTTTTATTTTTTAATTTTTAGTTGCATTGTACTTATCTTCAATTAGATATTCAAATTTTAAATGTAATGTAATTTTATAACAAAGCGTAGAGAGAAGGAGCGAAAATGGTTTCGCTCTGGGAGCGGTAACCCTCCTGGTCCAATTGTGTAATGAAATGAAGGTTATTGGGACCTAATACTTCTTAAATAAACCTTACCTTATCCTAAACTAATCGTTTGTATGTGTTTGTGGATGTATATGTCTTTATTATGGTGAAGCCATTACAGAATCCGGAAATACTTTGCAATAATGACAAAATATATTTGTAGCAAAAGTGATCAAACCCTTTCATCAATATCTTTTCTTCTAAAATAGTTTCTCTAATGCAGACATTCAGGTTTGGCGTAGACTGTCGTGGGGAGGTACTGACGCCTCATGTTTGGTTTCGTTTACAAAAAATATAAAAGCTTCTTTTATAATTCATACTTTAGAACACGCAAAAATGAAAGATATAGTGTAGTGTGTGTGTGTGTGTGTGTGTGTGTGTGTGTGTGTGTGTGTGATGTGTGTGTTTTTAGGTGGTAGGACCTTGTGCAAGGTCCACCCGGGTTACTACCACCATCTTGCTCGCTAATCCTACCGTGAAGCAGCAGTGCTTTTGTCTAGAACATGTCAAAACATACCTCGTATGGAAAATACAATACAATGAGCGAAACGATAGAAATACAATATTCAAAACTTTACATTTGAAATCTTTAAGTAATAATCTTTTGAAGTCTTTAATTTACTCTAATAAAATAAATAAGTAAATAAACTTTGATTTTTAACCCCTGACCCAAAAAGAGGGGTGTTATAAGTTTGACCGCTATGTGTGTCTATGTGTGTATGTCTGTCTGTTTGTCTGTCTGTCTGTCTGTGTCACCGTAGCTCTTAAACGGGTGGACCGTTTTTTTATTTGAAAGCAGGTTTTTTAGCGATGGTTCTTAGACATGTTTTATCAAAATCGGTTCAGCCGTTTTTAAGATATTGAACTTTGAAGTGACAAAGTCGGGGTTTTCTAACTTTTTGCTGGTTATTTCTATGTTTTTTGTATTTATGTAGAAGGTAACTTCTGAAATTAATGACCCGGGTACATAATTATTATTATCCTGTGAAATTGCGATTCTCATGAAACTTAGACGAAGTAGCTTGAAACAACTAGTTAATTAACAAAAAAGTTAAAGATACACCTAACGAATTTGAACTAAGAAACTGAAAGCTAATTTGAAATATATGCCTACACGATGAAACACTTACATTAAAGCAAAGATTTACCCAATTGAGAAGGAAGCGCCCTTTTCGTCTATACTTGTTGAAACTTTCTGAAACACTACATTAATCTTTCGTATTTTCTTCGGAGTTCTACCCAACCCACCTATTTCCACTGTTTGGTTCCAATTTTCATTAAGCAAACAGCACCCACGTTCAACAATATCTACTTCATTGAAGACGTCTCATAACGTTAAATTTAACTTTAATACAGAAATTATAAAATGTATAGAAATTAAGAAGTCCAATACCGTGATGTCATCGTCAACATACATTACTATACCTGGCATAGTGACTGTGTTGCTTCCGTTGTTGTGGCTGAAATGTGATACTGAAGAATGACATAAGTAAATATACTCTAAATGACTTATCAATACTAATCTTTTCACAAATAATACGTATAATATTTTTGGATACAAAAAGATTTTTAACAAATTAACCTCCAGTAGGTATTATTTTATGATTTGATACGTTTCGATATTAATGTTGGAAAAAATATCTATTTTGGTCGTAACACCCGTGTTTTTCTGATCTGAACACCACAGCCAAGATATAACCTAGCTAGAAATATTTACTCTTATATCAACTGTTTCAGGAGTGTAATCATAAAAAAATCTTACTTCAAGATAATTAACTCGGAAAGTAGCCTTTAAATCTGGAGGTTCAAATCAGTGCCCCTCATCATCGTCATCATCATTTAAGAGCTGCACTCGTGTCGGTGTCGTAATTGCTACTTCTGCCAGCCTTTTGACTTCTTGATATGTATGACCCAGAGTTGATGTTCTTTTTAATTTCGGATGAAATAATTTAATCTCGATCTATTAACTCCAACCATTCACTTTGCTCCTCCCCTATCATAAAGCGGACGTGCAAGAGGCAAAGTAAAAAGACTTATTCAAAGTAACGTCTGATAAAATAATTAACTAATCTCAATCAGTCTACTGGAAGCCACTAGAAAATAACAAACCTTTATTCCTTCACAGGTGGCGTGGATTCGCGCAGATGACCAGACAATCCTAACTCTACATACACGTCTGGTGACCCATAGCTCTCGGTACGCAGTCACCAATGACTCCCCTGGCTCCTGGCAGCTCCACATCAGGCCTCTGAAGGTTGAGGATCGGGGTTGCTACATGTGCCAGATCAACACCAGTACGATGAAGAAGCAAATCGGCTGTGTAGATGTATTAGGTGAGAGCATTTTTAATCGACTTCCGAAAAGGAGGAGATTTTTCATCATCATCTTCATCATCCCAGCCTATATACGTCCCACTGCTGGGCACAGGCCTCCTCTCAGAACAAGAGGGCTTGGGCCATAGAGATTTTTAATTCGATTGTATTTATTTTTATTTGTATTAACTCGGAACTTTTTCTAGCTAGAGATTTTGGTGTTATATAATTTTGAACAAATTTTTATTTAATTTGAAATCGTCACTACCGTGGGACTCACTCGTATTAAATGATATTGTACCGGATAACTGACGTCTTAAATCGAGTTTAGCTTTATATTGGATATTTATACTCGTACACTGCGCGTGTTGCAGCAAATTAACCCGAAACATGTCGAGCTAAACTCGATTTAAGACGTGAGATTTTACCAATATTTTTTACCAATTTCAAGTCGGTGCCTCAACACAAGCCAGCAGGAGTGAACATATATTTACCCATCTTACCTACCTACTCTCTAATGGGCTTCTATCACCTGCTGGGTCGTGTTGAAGTACCTATCGACTTCCAACTAGTAAAAATATGAATCCTCGTGGACAAAAAGTTATCAAATTTGGTAAGAAATAACGCCTAGTAAAATACGAGTAAAAATCCGAAAGTTTAGTTGTTAAGACGCATCCTCAGAAATTAAATGAATAGACTGTAGTGATAAAAATTAGATCAGTAGTTTCTTACTTAAACAATGTAACCAGTGAGCCAACAAGTCGAACAAAGAAGAACGAAGTTGAATAAAGTTTTTTAATACTGAAAATACTAAAACGTGGCAGGACAGCCGAAGGCAGAGTCCATTTTTGTATTCTTTTCGGTTTCTCGTGGACACAGTTGTAGACATCCTTTGTGCAATAACATTCATAACTCTTACCAGAGGTGACTTTAAATTATTCTTTGCTAGCTTTTACCTGCGGTTTTGCTTGCGTGAACTATTAGATGCGGTAGTTGATTTAAAATTCCGAGATTGTTAAATTCCCACGAGATAATCTTAAAATTTATTTACATTACATAAAAATATCACTGCAAAATATCAACTATAGCGATTAAAGATTTTGGGATTTTATATGCGTATTCTGTATATTACGATCTTCAGAAATTATTGGGACAAAAATCAGCTTATTTATCCCCGTACCCGTACATACTTTGATGTCTCTAAACTAAGGAGTTAAAATTTGTAGGATTTTTCATGAATTCCGTTGATTATGTCGAGATACAAACTATCAAACACAATTAAAGACACACTCATAAACTTTCAAATTCATGTTATTACTTAGTATGAGTACTTGACATAATTCAATATTTTTCTCAAATTTATAGTGTCTATCATCCATGTCTATGATTCCCAAATACGTAGATATAATTTTAACTTTTGGAATTAGGGGAAATATTTCAAGAAACAAATAAACAAAGAAGTCCTTTTAAAAATATTGCTTGCAGACTTTAAAGCTAGCATTCATTTTCCAAAATAGTCTGAATTTTTTATCCCTCGCTCACTCCGTTGTCCACTTCGCGGGGCCCTTTAGTTAGGTATTTCAACCCACTATTCCAGATTCATACGACATCCTTGTCGGTCCACTCCCACTTAAGCTTAGCCTTCTTGGCACAAAGAAATTATGCGGGTTTTATCAAGAGTAAAAAGGGTAGTGTCGGACACGGAATTTGGGCTCATGTTAAGTTAGTAACACGCTGAACGTGGCATCTTTACGCGAGAGGTGACAGATTCTCACTTGATGTAAATACCTGACGGTTAATTAACATTTTTGGAATGGGATACCTCGTTTGTAACGCGTAGAAATACCAACAGATAGGTTTAATTTCTCGCTATGTAGATGACTTTTTTGACAGTTAAAGAAAAATACGTACTGAGTAAGAAATCGAAAAAGATGTGACACGAAAAGTGTTGCTCACTTTTCAAATTGAGTCCAAATTTGGATGTAGGTCACTATTAATTTTTATTTGTTATCACTTTAAGGATCATCATCATCTCGGCTCACATACCTACGTCTCACTACTGGGCACAAGCCTCCTCTTACAATAAGTGGCTGTAGTTACCACACGGGCCCACCGCGAATGGGGAACTTCACACACACCATTGAATTACTTCGCAGGTGCATGCAGGTTTCCTTACGATGCTTTCCTTCACCGTAAATCTCGTGGTTAATTTCAAATGTGATTTCACACAAGGATTGCACATGGAATACAGATATTTCATCACTACTTTGAAAAAATCTCGCATCTGAAATCAATATGTCAATAGGTATTATCGATGTTAAGGTACGAGTTTTTTTAAAGTAGGTAGTGACGACTGACGATTTGTCACCAAAATAAAACAGCCGAAAATGTTATACCTGTAATACATAGACTTGACTGTACCAGTCGAGTCTAATGTAAAACTTAATCCTGTAGGTAGTAATTTTCGTCCAGACTCACTATATAAAAAGGAATATTCATAATCGAAATAAATTAAGTCAGTCTAGACTCTAAAGTCTAGTGCTGTAATTCAGAGAAACGGTCCAATTATATAGTAGGATCATTATTATATATATGTAAACTATGCCGACAAAATAGTACAACCAAAATTTAAAAAAAAAAAATTTTTTAGGGTACCTCCCATAGACGTAAAATGGGGGTGATTTTTTTTTCTCATCCAACCCTATAGTGTGGGGTATCGTTGGATAGGTCTTTTAATTAGGGTGTTGCTAAAACGATTTTTCGATTCAGTGATTTGTTTGCGAAATATTCAACTGTAAAGTGCAATTTTCATTAAAATCGAGCGTCCCCCCCCTGGTGGAAAAATTTGAAAAAAATCAGGATGGTAGTAAGTATATCAAACTTTCAAGGAAAACTATAACGGCTAAGTTTGCTTGAGAATTATTAGTAGTTTATGAGTAAATAGCAGCCTAAGGTATAAAATATACCTAAACTTGGAAGATTCCGTATAAAATACGAAATCCTTAGAAAAATATTACTTGATTTTTCCGTAATGGCTACGGAACCCTATTTTGGGCGTGTCCGACACGCTCTTGGCCGGTTTTTTATAACAGAGTTCCGTTGCCTACATTCCGGCTTCAATTTTTAAACCTTTAGCCGAATCAGTATTTTCTCTAAACCTAGTAGGGGCGGTAGATTCCCGCACATCGCGTTAATGAGGTCTTTGTGGACGCTCGGAGAAAATGCTGGTGTCTATATTAAACGATTTATATGCCAGTTCGTTTGGTATGTAATAGGATAACGCTGAATTGCAAATATATTTTCTTTAGTAAGACATTTAATATGAAGCCGTGCGCGTAAAATATAGAAAGTATTAAAACTTAAGAAAAACCGGCCAAGAGCATGTCGGACACGCCCAAAATAGGGTTCCGTAGCCATTACAAAAAAATTAAGTAATATTTTTCTAAGAATTTCGTATTTTATACGGAATCTTCCAAGTTTAGGCTTAGGTACTTTACCATAGGCTGCTATTTAGTCATAAACTTCTAATAATTCGCAAGCAAACTTAGCCGTTATAGTTTTCCTTGAAAGTTTGATATACTTACTACCATCCTGATTTTTTTCAAATTTGTCTACCCACCGGTTTAGATTTTAGAGGGGGGGAGACGCTCGATTTTAATGAAAATTAAGTTGAATATTTCGCAAACAGATCACTGAATCGAAAAATCGTTTTAGCAACCCCCTAATGGTTTTAAAAGACTTATCCAACGATACCCCACACTATAGGGTTTGATGAGAAAAAAAATCACCCCCTCTTTACGTCTATGGGAGGTACCCCAAAAAAATTTTTTAAAATTTTAATTGTACCTTTTTGTCGGCATACTTTACTTATATATCAGTGCAAAATCACAGTTTTCTAGCATTCATAGTCCCTGAGCAAAACCGCGGACGGACAGACAGACAGACAGACAGACATGGCGAAACTATAAGGGTTCCGTTTTTGCCATTTTGGCTCCGGAACCCTAAAAAGAGGGAAAAACGTAAAAATTTAAACATTTTTCAAAAATTTTGCCTTAATTACCTACATGAACGAAAGGGATTAATTTCTTACCCTGTTGTTAGTTTAAACTAAAAATAATTACCGGTTTGATCATTTATATGTAACTAAAAATGACAAATAAGTTAGTCTTTTATTTGTATTCTGTTTTTATTTTCGTTTGTGATAATTTACACTTCGTAAATTGTCGTTTTCTCTTGAAGAGACTCGGAGTCACACAACGAGCGATGGAGAGAGCCTTACTCGGAGTTTCTTTGCGCGATAGAATCAGGGATAAAGAAATTCGCCGAATAAATGAACTCAGCGACATAGTTCGAAGAATATGCTAGTTAAAGAGGTACTGGGCGAGTTAACGCCGTAGAACAGAAAACCGTTGTTAAGGGAGAAAGACACTCGAGTGGCGACCACGAACCGGAAGATGAAGCGTTGACCTCCCTCTTGGTGGACCGACAATATCGCGAGAGTTGCGCGCAACCGGTGGATGCAAGTAGCGAGTTTTCGTTCATGTGGCGTTCTTTGAGAATGCCCTTGTTCAACGTCCACTGTTGAACAAAGGCCTTCCCTATGCCTTCCGACTTATAATTAAATTGTGATTTAGGCATTAGATTCGTCGCTTTAATGATTTGTTTTAATTTGTTATCATGAACAATTAGGTAGTTACAAATATTAATATCACCATCAACACTTTGCAAGTAAGATGAAACACGGCAATACAGTAAGTACAATACACTGATTCTTTCCTGAACACACAGAAAACTCAGGTAATATAATGATTTCCCCAGGTAAGCAATAGGCAATCTTATATTCTTAAAGCTAAAGTAAACTCAATTGCATTACAGCGGATTGTGGCAGCGTGCCCTAAATGGGCATATCATGGACGTAGATATAAGCAGGATCGGGCATTGTGTTGTAAAAACAAGCACCGACAGAGCTTTCCGAGAAGAGTGGTTCTTTGTATCACTTGTGTCCTTTTTATTGACTGAGTATAGGGTTATTGTATTAGTACGGAAGGAAGCGGTGTTAACGTCAGTTGAATTCTTCATGCAGCGTAAATGAAGACCACGATATCATCTCAGGAATTTTTCTTGTGTATATCTATTTGAAGGGTCCACGGAAAGAACGTGTCTAGTCACCTAAGCAAATTTTTGGGTTATAGCGGTTTGAAAGTTAGTCATCACGAACAATTATTATGGTTGCCATTTATTTAAAAAATCAAAAAATTGATTTTTTATTGTTTTCAGATTATTTTTATTTAATTCAACTTTGTGAGCTCTACATTTTGACATTAAAATCTCAGTTTAAAAAAAAAGTGACTAGATATGATCTTTCCGTGGACCCTTCATTTGTTCTTAATAGATATTTGTGGTTACATTTTTTATGAATAACTTGGTACTGTTGGAAGCTAAAGAGCCGTGGTGGCCTAGTGGTTTAGCTCCCAAAAAGAAATTCAAACCCGGGCTCGAGTCTCTGAGTTTTTCGAAAGTCAAGTGCGAAATCACATTCAAAATTTACTACAACCATTTCAAGGAAAGCTGGCCTGCGAAACAATTCAAAAGAGTGTGTAAAGTTTCCAATCCGCACGCCCTATACCTCTCATTCTCTGCCCAGCAGTATAGACTCGGATGATAATACCAAGAGGGGTGGCCCAGACTTGGTTTATCTGCCGTGAGTTTAGTCAATAAA
Organism: Choristoneura fumiferana; assembly: GCF_025370935.1. Classification (NCBI taxonomy): domain Eukaryota; kingdom Metazoa; phylum Arthropoda; class Insecta; order Lepidoptera; family Tortricidae; genus Choristoneura; species Choristoneura fumiferana. Next base: position 13,603,314 of record NC_133492.1, read on the forward strand.
GTCCTATCTAAATAGTTTCATAGTAAATCTTTCGCGTTCAGGTTGGGTTACAACTATGGGTCACGTAGCACTATGGGCGCGCACTCACGTCCCGTTCTGCATCGAATGTTTTGTGCGAGGGTGATTTACCGCGCGCACACTTTGTCCGTGAGGCTTGAGGTGCCCAAGGCATAGTCTTCCCGCAGCTTTTACCTACATTGTTCTGTTTGCAATGGCAAATTCCTCTGCTTCTGACAGTTGTTATTGATGGCGGAATGTTTTGCGTTCTAACCTTTTGTGTGGACACTTTCGGCTGGCGCTGAATGGGGCTATTTTTAAAATTCAATTGCTGTTTTGGTATGTTGGGTACAAACGTTTTCTTTTGTGATTTGTACCCTACCTGCTTCATTTCCTGGTGTTGATTGTTGATCATGTGCTTATTTCAATTTAACGTTTTTCTTTTGTTTCTTGTTTTGAATGATAAAAACAATACTTTTTCAGTAGACGTTATCTTTTCCTACTTTTCTTTGGCAGTTATATGAATGTCAACATGATATAGGTATGCAGGTGTTTATCTTTACGAGCTGATGCCCGCGATTCTGTCCACTAAGAATTCGTTTATCGATACTTTGCGAAAACTATGCAATTTTCCGGGATAAATAATGATATAGAATATAATGATATGGGAATGAAAAGAGTTCCAAACTGTCACGTACCAAATCGGGTCAGCAATTTAATTATGAAGAGGTAACATACAAACAGACAGAGTTATTTACGCATTTATTATTAGCATTTAGTAATTACATATTATGATGATGATGATTTATTTGTTATTATTAAGGCCATAGAAACTGAAAATTTTAGTGGCCGCCAGTGACCGTTTGGAAAAGAAAGAAAATATTTCATTTACAGTCCGAAAAGTAACTACGACTAAACAGAAAAAAACAATAGTAATACACCTATATAATATTATTTATACATTTCTACTCCGTAATGGTGGTAACACTACCCTTACCCGAAAAATGGTCTCCACTCAGCATGTGTTGCTACACGATCGGTGCATTTGATGACACCCTTTGGGTTGAGTATAAAATAAAACACGTAAAAGTTGTGCTTACACGGGCATTTATTAAAATTTATCACGAATCACAGTCATTCAATTAGGTACAAAGCCCGGCCGGGATTTAACTTGCAATATTTATTAAAGATCCATATCGCAAGATTTATGTTAAATTTTTACCCACGAGGGAAAAATACGAATATAAGTAACATTGCCTGTGAAAATTTATTCCCTTAGCACCGTATTACAAGGTAGCTTTCGGTGCATAAATTATATACCTACGGTTAGGGATCCCCATTCAACTTTTATGAAGTAGGTACATGGATGTCTTCCGTTAGGGGAATTAAAGTAACTTAACCACTTGCTTAAATACTTTATTACTTTAACATCCGCGGTGCGCAGTAGTACGTATTTTGGTATTATTTTGGTCACGCTGGCTTTGCTAGCTTACTGAACATATTTTGTAAAGTTGTTATCGACGTTGGTGCAAAGACTGCCAGGTTGAAGTGGAACTGAGCCGGCCACATCAGCCGAATTCATCCACTGCGGTGGGCTAAAAATGCCACAGAGTGGGTGCCACGGCTGAGGCCACGGATGGCAACGGCGGGGTCGGCCCAGATGGAGATGGCAGGACGACCTGAGGCCGTATTGCCTAACGTTTCTGACGCTCGCAATCGGAATCAAATGACAGTTTTTAGGGTTCCGTACCTCGAAAACAAAAAAAACTTTATTGTCCGTCCGTCCGTCTGTCAAGACCCTTTTTATCGGGAACGCGTGGAGGTATCAAGCTGAAATTGATATCGAATAATTAAATCTGCGGTTCCTTGAAGCCCTGAAAAAATCTAACTTCTAAGTCAACGCAATCAAAAGTTACAGTCATTAAACAACATGTTTCCATACAAATAGCAGTGTGCACTGAAAACCTATAGGGCACTTCCAATTGTCCTAGAAACTTGAAATTTTGTTTGCAGCTAGCTATTATAACACAACTAACTAGAAAATTCTGAAAATCCTGATATTTTATGTCTGTCTGTAAATATTATTGACTAATTTAATCTAACCCCACACTGCGTACATTTTACTTAAGAGTAGGGCTATGCATACACTGGATGTATTAAATCACTCGGAAACATCGAGAAACATCTTCAAGACACGATTCCCGTTTACATACCTATAAATGTGCACGGAACCCTCGGTGCGCGAGTCCGACTCGCACTTGCCCGAATTTTTGTATACGAAATCTGTCATTGATTGCGATCGCGAGCGCCAGAAATGTTAGGCAGCAAATACGGCCTCTGGTTGTATTTCTTAATGACTGCTTTAGATGGAGGAATGGAGGACATGGGGGGAAAAATGTAATGTTCAAAATCAATTTTGTTTAGTTTAAAGTTAAAATGTCTGACAACAAAGAACCACAATTCATGTGTCCGTTATCTTCATTAAATAAGTAATTATTACATAAGTAAGTATCCTACTAGTTGTCTCATCTTTTTTTCTTTTCACAGTTCCTCCCAACATAGTTGACGAAGGCACCAGCGGTGACATGGTGGCTAGAGAAGGACAGGACGTGAGTCTCTCCTGCATGGCTGAAGGCCGTCCACTCCCGCGCATCCTGTGGCGGAGGGAAGACGGCACGAATATACAACTGAGGGACGAGACCGGGGAACTGCACAAAGGTACCTAATTAATGGACTCATAAAACAAGAAAAAAAAAAACTTAATAGATACGTTCCCTGAGCAAAATAAAAAACTAAATCAAGTACCTAATAGAACTATTAAGTACAACTAATATAGTTACATAGTAATAATTAGAGTATACTCGTAGATGTAGTGATAACACGAGTACTATAAGTGAATACGTAATAATGTAATCATTATTAAAAGTGATGGGTTAGAATTACACCTCTCTATTTCTTCCGCGGATGTCGTAAGAGGCAACAAAGGACATAGGTTGTATACCGTAGGCGACAGGCTAGCAAACTGTCACTATTGTACCGTTTTTGACAAACTTTAAACCTAAAATTGCTAAAAGTGGCTCCGTAGCGGTCTAGCGGTAACGTTTCGTGTGCTCTGCCTACCCCATTTGGGAATACAGGCGTGATGTTTGTGTTACTCGTATTAAAAAACAAATAGTAGATATTATTTGCGAACAAACATTTTCATATGTACGAAAATTTTACCTAAATGCACAAATACGTCTTATCTTCTATGAACATGAAACCATTTTGTAGAGGAAGCACTAAGAATTAGGCCGAAACATGTCAACCTAAGAACTAATTAAGCTCTAAGTATAGAGACGTAAGTTATCCGTTTTATTTCATCTTCTATCTTGAGCCTTTTTAGTCTAAAAGTATTCAGCTTCATGATTTGCATTAGGTACATAGAGTCGATAAAACAAAACAGACCGTTTCTCAAAACATACAAAACCGTGTGCAGCCTCGCAAGCGATGCTTTAATTAATGTTTTACGTGAATTTCAAACGTTGCGAACCAATTGTTACTATCTCACTAGAATATTTGGCGCATGAATATTCATCAAACAATTCTTTGCCAGACATCGCTACAGCGGTCGAAATTAGGGGAGCGGAAGTTTTTAATAAATGGCCGTGACAGTTCCGATTTACGGTAGCGCGCCGTTTTTGTACGCACTTCGCCGTTACTTTAATTTCTCTTCTGGCTCAAAGCTGCCTTCCCGAATGTATTATGCGACACCGACTTGCAGGACATGTTTCCCAACTGAGTCATCTATTTTCTATTAGGCCTTATTTACAGTAAGGTCCATATCTAGTAACTTAGTAAAGTAACACTCATTTGATTAGTTTCATTGTTACGAAAAAGTTATTTTAATAGTCTTTTCTTCATTACTGTGTCATACTTTAATGGAAAGATTTGGTCGTATTGTTTTCATTAATACACCCGTGTTAAGACGGGGCAGGCACTATGTATAAAGTACTCTGTGACTATCACTATCAACATAGTATTATATATTTTAGAACGGATTGACATTGCCATATTAATCAATTGACAATGCCATATAAAGCCTACTCACCTTGAAGAACAGAGAACTTAGAGCTAAATCAATCAAACGTATAACATCGGTGCTCGCTGCTATGGTTCTCCAATGAACAACGGGTCAGCACACATGTACAGTGAAACATATGATAGCTCAAAGCTGGCGACTATTCAGAGTAATCCAACGTTTGTAGTGCAATTTGATCAACCGTATCGATTCTACTGTGGCGGAATTACGCAAATAAATTAAGTTTAGGAGGATTTATGTCACCCGCGGTCAGATTGATCTCTCTAACGGATGCCTGGCGCTGACGTTAAGCTTAAACGTCTTTATTTATAGCCTCATGACACAGACACTGCTCGTTTTTGGGCGCCAACTGTTACAGTTACAAGTGTATCGTGCTTTTAAATAAACATGTAGGCGTAAGGTGTTTTAAAATGGATCCAAAGTAATTCCACTGCGACTCCAGAGTAAGCTCAAAGCTCTTGTGTGTGATTTCATCGACATTTTTAATTGAAAATGTACTTACCTTTGACGTCGTACACAAATATTGATTAATGTGTGAAAGGATTTGTCAAACATAATTAAAATCTTGAAAACATTTGTTAGTTACTAATCTGGCCACCACCTGAAATATTCCAAATTAATATTAAAACATAAAAAAGATATATACATAATAGAAAAGATATTTATTAATAAAATCCAGGCTGTGATTTTATTAAGACTTTAAAGGGCCGACAACGGACCAATGACTCTTCTTCAGTAGTTGGTACCCATGGGCGGTGGTGATCATTTCCCATCAGATGACCCGCTTGCTCGTTTGCCTCCCTCTCACAATAAAAAAAATTTAAACGCCCAGCTCAAGTTTTAAGACTCAAACTGGAACTTCTGCATGAGTTTTCTAGACAAGGAACAGAAATAACGACAAATTTTCTACAACAATAACAATGTCAGTGCTAAAAATAAATGCAATAAAAACTATTTATTTTTGTTTAAAAAAAACCTGCGTCTGTCTAAGTATGTATTTTGGTCTCACTGTATTTTTAGTCGTTTAATTTAGCTGCCGGTAGATTATCAAGATCCCAGAGGTTATTGCATAATCTATAGCTATAAAATGGTAAGGGCCTGTTTCACCACTTGTCGACTAACTTTAAGTGTCAGATAAAAGCAATGCTGTCTTTGTTTGTCCGAACAAAACAAACAGAGACGGCATCACATGTGTCGACTAACTTTAAGTGCCGTCACTTAAAGTTAGTCGACAAGTGGTGAAACAGGCCCTAAGTAACGTTACTGCATGATGGATGACTGATTGAGACAGACAACGCACAGCGGATACTGATACCACTGCTACCACTAGAGCTAGATTTGTAATTTAGCAGATTTTTTTTTGAGGATCAAAGAGAGGAAGATTTTTTTTTTCCACGAGAGCGAAGCTTCGGGATGAAGCTAGTATTCAATGAAATTTTGAACGATCAATGTGTACTACCTATTAATATTCTCGTTTTTTCCCACAGTGGACATGTTCATGGGTCCGAACCTGAATTTGACGAAGGTGGAGCGGCGGCAGATGGGCGCGTACCTTTGTATTGCCTCCAACGATGTGCCGCCCTCCGTGTCGAAACGTATCATGCTCAATGTTAATTGTAAGCATTTTTTTCATCACCTTATGAAAATTAATAACCGATTTTTACTACTTACTACCGAAGCATTTACTACTTTGGTAGATACACTATAAGACTGTGATTAGAACAGAAAACCTATTGCGGCTTATTCCGCATGGGTCACAATATATTTTTCAAAGTTTTATTGGTGATCAGTGCCTTTTTACTGTTTTTAAAGTGTAGGAATTTCCATGTTGACGTTATATAATGTTTTATACTCTATTTTTTATCATTTGTATACTTGAGCTTGACTTGGTATGAATTTTGTAATAAATAAAACATCTTACTTACTTGTTTATAAAAGATTCATAAAAAGTTGTAAAACATTTGTTTGTGTTGATTTTATTCCACTACAAAAGGACAGTCAGTTTTCATCTTTTTCCTAATGATTTAAATTAGAAAAAAAAACGATCTTTTGTTTCGAGTATTAGCAAACTAAAGATGGTACCTATACCTACATATTAATGGCAGACTTGAGCTTAAAAAGCCTTTAACAATCAAAACATTGTTTTAAATTGCGAAGACTAGAAACTCATAATAAACAAGAGATTATGTTGCTGCTGTACAATGTGCACATAATGCAGTATCCAATAAAACGGTGCACTATTTCCCAGTGCAGAAATGTCCATTAAGTTTGAAAATCATATTAAGCTTGAATAACAAAGCCGGACTATAATGGAATTCGACAGCGTTGCACGCTCCGGACTTACGCTAGTAACTCTTAAGTGTGTTTAAAATAAGTGGTTTGTTCACAGTTGCGCCTTCGATAGCCGTAGCAACAAAGGTAATCGGAGTGCCTACGGGGTCCCAAACTAGGTTGGAATGCTTCGTCGAAGCTTACCCGCAGGCTATCAACTATTGGCTCAAGAGCGGCGAGGAAATGATACTTTCGGGGTGAGTGTAAAGTATTTGGGACTAGTTTGAACCCAAGTTGTGGCCACGCCGCCGTTGAAATTTCTTGCGGATAGCCTTTGCTTAGGGCACACGAGTTCTGAACTGGTTTTAGTTTGGTTGTTATTTAGAGCTGTATAATAATATTTAAATTATAGGCAGGAATATGAGCGGTCTTTTGTGTTAATGAACTGCATCCTTTTTACAAGCTTTTATTTAGTTTCACCTGTCCCGTTGTCTGTCTGGCTGTGTGTCTGTAGTCAAATCTTGCAAGTCAAATTTGATCAACTTTCAGTAGTTAGACTGACTTGAAATTTGGAATGCTTGTGTAAATCGCGTGACAATGCAATAATCTAGTAGTGACATCCTGGTAGTCCAGCCAGGATCGTCTCCGCAGGACGGAACTCTTCATTAGTTAATAGCTACGACTTGAAATTTGGTATGCAAATGTAGTTTGGGTGACAATGCAAGTACAGTGAACAACAAGTACAGCAAAAAAAGCTTGTATTAAAAATGTATTTTTATGCTTAGGTTATTTTGTATAGCTAGTAGACGTGATTGTTGTGTACGTATAGTAGCGGAAAAGAAAGGTAAAAAAATTTTAGGTATTCGTTTCGTTGAAAAAGACCTCCACAAAGTAACACCTTGAATCAATGCATTGTCTTTGAGTACTCTTGTTGCCTATGCAAGCTTTGCTTGTAACCAACTTTAAAGAGGGTTTATTTTTTAAAGACGTATGGTGACAAATGTGTAAGCGTGTTACCCGGTGGTAAGTAAACACTATCACCCATGGTCATGGCCATGCTCAGTTTCGTCAGTATAAAGGTCTTAAATACAATGGGTCATGTGCCAATAATTTCATTGGGTGTTTTCTCCACGCCGTATTACTACAGCTAAATTACTAAATTTTTACGGGAATTCATAAAAATTACATCATGGTCTTTCCTAACGTTCTATGACTAACAGCCATGCAAAATTTCATGTATCTAGAATAATCTGATGGCATTACAGGGGGCGACACAATCTGTCCGACGACAGAATATTTCCGTATCAGTCGCGTATGAAGCTGAACATCTCGCAGTTCCGGAGCGAAGACGCAGGGACGTATATCTGCGTGGCTACCAACACTATGGGTAAAGCTGAGGGCACCATCAGGCTTTATGGTAATACTCTAAACTATTATACACGTTTTAGATCTCTTCTTCGCATAACCCCCTAAGCAAAGGACTTCAGGGAGAGGAGGAGTTGCTTCGGAGGAAGTCAGCTGCTGATAAGGTGCCGAAAAAAATATATGTCGTGACGTCATAAGAATCAAAATCAATAAATATTCCGTAATACCTGAAGACTAGAGTTCGCCTCCCACAGGTGGACTGACGACATCGTGAGAGTTTCGGGCAATCGATAGTTGCAGGTGGCGATTTGGCGTTTATTGTGGCGTTGTAAGGGTGAACCCGTTGTTCAATAGTGGACGTCTTCCGCCCGGTGGTAAATGATGAGTCAAAATCAAAGTCAAAAACAAAAATATCTTTGTACAATTTGAACAATAACCAGCACTTATGAACATTAAAGGATCTACCACCGGTTCGGAAAAACCGTCAATTGAGAACAGAACGGGAAAAACCTCAACGAGGTACTTTGTTTTTTGAAACTAAACTATCTAACTAATATTTTAACATAACCCTTAAGTGTAGCGTGGTAAAAATTGTTCAACTTAGACATTTCTGTCGAAAACTTTCTTAAAATATTTGTGGAAAAAATTAAACCACAAAGATTCCTGGTTATTAAATATTAACAAGTCTAATTATGCTTTGTTCATTTTCCCTAATTAGATGTTATTTAAAGCGAAGTTTAGCTCTAGCAAAAAGTGGTGCGGATCAAGTAGCTTTTTCATATTTCAAAGTAACCTTTTAACCTATTTGTGTACAAACTGGGTTTCTACTGTTTACAATATTGTATATCTAAGGGGCTGTTTCACCATCCATTGATTAGTGTTAAATGGCGGTTAGGTGTGAAGGTGTGATGCCGTCTCTATTTGTTTTGTTCGAATAGACGGAGACGGCATCACATTTCACCGTCGGTTAACGCTAATCAATGGATGGTGAAACAGCCCCTAAGTCTAATTAATTAATCTACACTCACACCATTTTTAGGGTTCCGGAGCCAAAATGGCAAAAACGGAATCCTTATAAAGCCCTTGCGAAACTGTCTGTCCGTCTGTCTGTCTGTCTGTCTGTCTAACTCTCAACTGCTAGAAAGCTGTAATTTTGCACGGATATATATGTAAACTATGCCGACAAAATGGTACAATAAAAAATTAAAATTGGGTACTTCCCATAGACGTAAAGTGGGGGTGATTTTTTTTCTCTCATCCAACCCTATATTATGGGGTATCGTTAGATTGGTCTTTTAAAATCATTATGGGTTTGCTGAGACGATTTTTCGATTCAGTGATTTGTTTGCGAAATATTCAACTTTCAAGTGCAAATTTTCATTAAAATCGAGCGTCCCCTCCCCCCCCCTCTAAAATCGAAACCGGTGGGTGGAAAAATTCAGGATGGTAGTAAGTATATCAAACTTTTAAGGAAAACTATAACGGCTAAGTTTGCTTGAGAATTATTAGTACTTTATGAGTAAATAGCAGTATAAAGTACGAAATCCTTAGAAAAATATGACTTAATTTTTTCGTAATGGCTACGGAACCCTATTTTGGGCGTGTCCGACACGCTCTTGGCCGGTTTTTTTATTATATGTAGAACACAATCCTATTATTATTGTCCTCTAAATTTATATAAATAAATTTAGCTTTTGTTAATTTGGGACTTTGATTGATTTCAATTACCTCTTGTTTGCTGTTTTAAACCTTATTACCATTAACTTAATACTTTTGCATTTTTAAACAGAAATCAAAATCACGACGACAACAACGACGACGACAACAACGACAACCACTACAACGACAACAACAACCACAACGACGGCGCCGCCGACAACCACCGAGTACATGCCGCCGAGTAAGTTTTATAACCGTTTGCCGTTTGGTGTATACTACAGAACGCGGCAAAGTGCTGCAACCTGGCGCTGCACCGTTTTACGTTACGACACAGCGCCGTTTCAAGTTACCACGCCGCGCCGTGGTGATGTCGCCAAGCACGTTAATTTTTGTAAAATTCATAGGCGTTAATCCTGGCTAAAATCCATGCTACACATCACGTATGTAACATAAAAACTATTTTGTTTCAGGATTTGTGGTACCTTTACAACCGGCTGAGCAAAAGTTTTTTACGCCGGACGTTACAACATACGGTGAGAAGTAACATTCATTCTATCTAAATAAAACTCATATTTATAGTCATACCATAACTTTAAGTTGAAAGTTGTTTCTGAGACTGTATTTTTTGACATCATTTCTAGGATGCTTCAGATTTAATTCTTAATAACCATAATTATTTTTATCATATTATTATAGTCAAGCAAGCATATTAAATATTTTATTTCTTCATAGATACAATGCAAAATGTGATCGAGCAGTCCGTTCTTGACAACAACTGGCTACCAACTGCCGAATCTACAGGCTCCCCTGCTCATCGAGCCTCGCCTCTCCCTACTCTCGCCGCCCTCACGGTGTTGCCACATATAAACTGTTTAATTTATAGTAGTTTTCAAGCACTATACTCTATAGTTGCCAGTAACAAATACAAAAAATTACAAAAGGACGCGAGATGATAAGGTTACTTGTAGTTTCATGGAAATCAGTGTCAATTTTACATTTTACACCATAGATAGTTGTTGTTTAGATAATACTCGCTACTGTGCATCATTTACTGAAATCTGGAAATTATTTAATGTTTAAAAATATATTATTTTTTTGCCTATAAACAAGTAGCTAAAGTAAACCTATTATGAATGGACCTATATTTCCTTTCTTGGTTATGTTATATTGGAAAACACCTTAGGGATGAGTGCTATACAGTCATCAAAATATATTTTTAATGATTTTTTTATGGAACAAAAGAATATGGAACATTATAAGAATTATTAAAAGTTATTTTCATGTCTAATTAATTAGTATGTAAAATCCGAATTAAAATTCTCGCCAAATTAATCAAGATAATATAGATACGAGGTGTCCTAAAATACTAAAGTAAATCATGACGATACCCTCACAGAGTGCCTGTTTCGGATAAACGTAGAAAAACGGAAATAACGTGTAGCTTACTTTCTGAAATTAATTTATCTTTACAATTTCGTTATTAATAACCTGTCAAAAATATTATAACTTTCAGCGTAATGACAAATCAACTTTGAGAACTTAAGAATGGCATTTTTGGTATTGACTGCAGCTAAAGGATTAAAGTTTTCAAAAAAAATATAATTAAGGAGTCGTCAGTGTAAATGACGGCTGACGAGTTGAAGTCTGTGTGTTGATTAAGTTTTTGATTTACATCAAAAGCCAGAAGATTCTTTGGAACACTTGTTTGATGCCCATTAAAGGTAACTCCTATCTTTAGGTACGTACCATAAAATTAAAAATATTTGCCATGTGAAAAGCTAACCATTCATTACCTAAGCATATCAGTAACAATGTATAAATCAATAACATATTGTTAATGTAAATAATACAACTAAATAAAAAGTACCTATTTAAATAAAGTTAATTGAACAAAATAATTTCGACATTTATTTCCATTAGACTTTAAGCATTCTGTAAAAGGCTGAATACTAATTTAATTGGTTGCTACAAATCCTTTGATACGTTTTGCAAATTGGAGATTTTAATATATTTGTGGAATCAATTAAACATGTAATATTGTTGTGATGTTTTTCAAAATAAATCATTCATTCATTCATTCATTCATAAACGACTTGTAATGAGTTAAGTTCAGCATTAAAGACACAAATTCTGTTAATTATTTATTTTATTTGAAATTTTGTGTAGCTTCTTTACAGTACAGGTACGAGTTTGGTAAAATTCATGTTTTAGTTAAGATTCAATCATGAAATAATAGCTCTCAGAATCATTTAAACGTTCATAGAAAGAAGATTAAAGAATTTTTAACGGGTGAATTGTATTTGGATAATAGGTAATAGTCGCTTGCACAGTCTAAGGTTAAAAAAATTATCTCTTAAGCTTGGGTTTGGAATTAAGTTTGAGGTATCTATATAAGATTATAGTTTACCTATATAGTTCAAACAAGTCACTACTCACTAATCTGAGCTGTGAAAACGTGATTCTACCACAGATCGTATATGGCAATAACAAGGTCTAAAATTAATTATTTAAAAATTCAATTGTTTAACTATTTATTTACTTCAACCCAACTAAACATTAAATATATAAAGTCAGAAGAAAAGGGCGCTAAAAGAAAGTAGTGTTTTGTTAGATTTGTATCTTTCATTGTTTAATAAATACACAATGTTTGGACTATATGCTTTTGTCAAAGTATGGTGACGACTTGTACAAAAAATATGTTTGTTATCTGTACCTACTGTATAATGAGTTACGATTGCTTGTCACGTTTGTAATCGTTATTTAGTTCTAGGGAAATGTTATGTAAATATCACAAGCCTAGAAATAAAGCAGTTTTATTACCGTACTACGATATAGACAGGTTTAACTTAGGTTTAAATTTATATGTAAGAAAGGAGTGTATATAGTGGGATATAATAATTAAAAATGATTTTTAATTGTGTTGTTTTATTCCTAATTTTACAAATACTGAAGAAATTGTTTGTTTGTTTGAAGTCTACGCCGATTATTCTATTTGATATATGCCTCGGATGACAAATAACACATCAATGAACATAGCAGTGTCAAACTGATACCTGAATGAGTTAGACAATCTGAAACTAAAGTATATTTTGTACTTATTCCTTGTTCCGATTTCCCGATCAATATAGACCGGCGCACGATACCGATATCGGATTGAAAACGATTAAAGCGCTCTTACTGATATTTTCTGTTAATTTTTATCTCGTTTCGTTGATCTTTTTTTAAAAATAAATGAATAAGTATCTGTTTTGACCACTCATTATAAAAATCATTGAATAAACCTCTTAACAGGTTCCCTGTCCCGTGAGGACATGTGCCTCATATTGCAGTTGTTCTTTAAATAAATATATTTTTATTACGTACCTATTGTATTATTTTTATCCTGAAAACACATTTAGATAGCCAATCAAAATTACTACGGAAACATTGGGGATACTAGATTACTTTATCATTACTATAGGGACGTGTCAAAAGGACGCTGCACATTGCTTCGGGGTAGCTATTGGGGATACTAGATTACTTTATCATTACTATAGGGACGTGTCAAAAGGACGCTGCACATTGCTTCGGGGTAGCTATTGGGGATACTAGATTACTTTATCATTACTATAGGGACGTGTCAAAAGGACGCTGCACATTGCTTCGGGGTAGCTATTGGGGATACTAGATTACTTTATCATTACTATAGGGACGTGTCAAAAGGACGCTGCACATTGCTTCGGGGTAGCTATTGGGGATACTAGATTACTTTATCATTACTATAGGACGTGTCAAAAGGACGCTGCACATTGCTTCGGGATAGCTAGGGGATACTAGATTACTTTATCATTACTATAGGGACGTGTCAAAAGGACGCTGCACATTGCTTCGGGGTAGCTATTGGGGATACTAGATTACTTTATCATTACTATAGGGACGTGTCAAAAGGACGCTGCACATTGCTTCGGGGTAGCTATTGGGGATACTAAATTACTTTATCATTACTATAGGGACGTGTCAAAAGGACGCTGCACATTGTTTTTACTCTTGACAGTGATTGTGGTTGTCAGTTAAGAAACAAAAGTGTATCTTCAGGACCTCCCGTTTCCTTTGCCTTCCACACCGTATTGCTGGAGCCCAAATAACTAGGAAGTGTTCAACTTATAGTTAACAATCTTTAGTGGATGTAGGTCAGTGTGTAATAGCCTAATACTACAGTGAGGTTCTAAACCTGTCTCGGGCACATATGACGCGCTGAGACTATAAGTGAGTCTATGGCTTATCTGTGGCAGAGCCAACGAGTATACCCTTGGGTAGAGCGATGAGTCGAGAGAAAACGCGTGCGTGTGTGTGGGGAGACAGGGTAAAATAATAAATATAAACAAACAAGGTGTATACTATACAAGCTTTTACGCGTAAATTAGTGCTTTAATCTGTTATTTAGAAGGACACGAGCTGCATATCTCAGCTGCAAAGTCCTCCCAGCCACTTAATTATGTTTTAAGCTTATATGGAAGTATTTAAAACAAATGCAAATAATACTTAGTTTCTGTACCTAACGCTTTTTGCGATTCAAGTAATTAATTCCATTTTATTCTTATTTTATTAGAAAGAGCATGAAGCATTAGGTATCCCAACAAAAAAACAACATAACTATTCGATTGAGACTAAATATTTAAAAAAACAATAGGTATCAGAAAACTTCTGACCTTATATTTCTGCATGTGAAAAATTCGGAAAGCCAGGAATATGTGAATTTATTTAAAAAATAGCTCTCCGAATGTTTCTAGAATTATTTTGGAACGAAAATTTCATTTTACTGCTTATAATTTGTAGGCTTCAAATAACCTACATGTAATTAAAATTCCCTTTTTGGTGTCATTCAGCCTGCCAGAGGCTTAACGGGACCGAAAAGAAAACTTTTATTAAAAAAAAAACTCAAACAAAATATTTTATTTCAATAATATACCTAGCCCGCTGAAACTCGTTTGTACTCAGCACATAACTGAAAAGTTTTTGAAGAATCGGTCTCTTTGCAGAGGTTTCAACGCGATATTGGACTCGGGTCGGACGTACAATCTACCTAATGGATGTTTGAACGAACTTGTACCATGCAGGTGTTCCTTACTCTGTAGTCGTACCTTCTTAAGTAAGTATGTACCTAAACGGTAAAAGAATCATCAAAAGTAAGCTCATTTCCAAATCGGTGGTAACTACAAATTCATAAACTTACATTTTACGAATCCAGCTAGTTTAAGTAAGTTTGTTAGCATGGGTGTGAATTTGTGTGTTTGTTAATCCTTCTCATTAAACGATCTAGACAGCACCAGCATATTAAATGTTATTATAACGGATAACTCACGTCTTAAACCGAGTTTAGCACCAGCAGTTACGATTAAGTCTCGTGTGATATTAATTGTGGCTTATGGACTGAGGATCTCGAAAATTTTAAATATTGAACAGACGACCGGATAGCTCAGGGTTAGAGAACCTGACTACGAAGCACGAAGTCCCGGGTGCAATCCCAGGTCGGCGCAGATATTTGTATGAGTAATATTATAAGTGTTTGTTCTGAAGTCTTGGGTGCTTAATATTTATTTAGGTTTATATTTATCTTTACAAGTAAAAAGTTTCCCTAGTACCCATAGTATACGATTTGCTAAGTTTGGGACTAGATCAATTTGTGTAAAGTCCCATATATTATATTTCATATATATATTTTATAGCTCAATACTGCCTGACTTTTTACAATTTGCGTTTTGCGTAAGAACGCATTATCTATCTAGGGTTATAATACAAGCTTTGAATTAATGGGTTCGTGCAAGTGATATTTAGCGGCATGATTGCCCCCATGGCGTCCTTTATCTGAGTCGACTCTTTGTAATGCAAATCTTAGAGAACACAATTAAAATGTTAATTAATTTACAACGGTATAAAATTGCGCGGTTGCCTATTTACTGGCCATGTAAAAGTATAATTTACAAAACGGTAGCGAGTTGTTTTAAAATTTTAATTAAGAGACGTGGCCTGAATAATCTCATCTTTTTATTTTAAATGTACAGTTAAATAAAATGAGGATTACGAGCTACAGATTTAACTTCTGTTGAGAGGACACGTTGCTTCACATTTATTTGAGGGGTTGATCAACTTTTTCTTGTCACTCGTTACTATAGTTACGTTCTCCTGAGTCACTCTTTAAACCGTAAGTTTATAGGATTAAAATTTCCCAAACATGCATATTTGTGTAGTTTTAAGCCCCTTCTATAATTGGTCTCTAATAAGATATAATGTGACACAACATAATTATCTTCTATTAAACTGTACTACTTTTGTCCCCTCGCTGACGGGCCGAATAACAACAAGAAATAGTTGATCCACCTTGAGACATTTATAGCACAAAACACAGATAGTTCAGAAGGCAATCTCCTGTATGTACTTCACTTTTCATACCAACGCTCGGCGGTCGCTCTAAGGTTTCTGAACTATGGCTTATGCACCAAAAAACTATCGAAGTAGTGGCACTCGTATCTATTTGTTTGATTTATTGTTGAGAATGAAACGGGAAGAATGGAAATATAAATTAATAAATAAATTTTCATAACATTGTTCTATTATAAATTTGTCACAGAAAATATCTTGCAACGATTTCGTTATTGGCGAAATTCACGATTATTTAATTTAAACAACCGTCCACTGAACAGTTATAATAACTTTTTTTTTGTTGCTCCATTATTGCACAAAAAAGTCCAAAGACGCGCAAGTGGATGGCACTCGCGCTCGCACTGGTCCCAACCGGTCCGAGATATCGTGTCCGTGAGCAGTGTCTATGTGTGCGTTGCTCGAGCGCACTTGTATGGAGACTGAATTCTGAACTATTTATACAGATAAATACAGATTTTGTGTTTATAGTTACAATAATATCTTTATCTACTATAAAGTAAATCAAAATAAGGTGTCTTGTCCTTGCGAAGAGTACCAATGCTCTGAGGCTGCATTTCCGCGTAGGATTGTTATGCAACATTTTGGGCGAGAAATGCACCAGCCCTAATAATTTGTTTTACATTCCAATATATCAATGTATTTCTAAAGTAGTTAAATTTAAGAATCACGTCCTTTCTAAAATGCGCTTTTACTTTTTTTTATTCCGGTCCACAAGTTGTATGTTTCTGTCGTAAGTAATGTCACGAAACATAGATGTCGCTAGTGCTGCTGCTTAAGTAGCATAGTAGAAGCAACCTGAGATACGTATGCATAGGAAAAATTCGTGTCTAGATTCCTGTCCAGCAGTGGTGTAGGGGTTACAGCACGCAGCACGGATTGCTGAGGACCTGGGTTCGATTCCCAGTGCTGGTCTCTTTTTCTGGTTTTTCTGTGCATCCATGTCTCAGTTTGTATTTTCGATATGGTTTCACGGGATACCCGTAAAAGTAACAATTTGGAGTTGAAATAAAAAATACAAAAAGACTCCAAAAACCAATCATATTTGCCAACTCAAGCAGTTATCATAAAATAAGTACCTACCTATCGTAAATTTTTTTCAATTTTCTACAGTAAAACCATACATATTTCAATCAAAAATCGGAAAGTGAAATATCCGAGTTTGACATAGTTATTTTTGTTTTTTATCAATAATATAATTATACTCACCTTTGTATTTAAATGATGAATAATATGGCAAAGAGGCAAAGAACGTAAAAAATCTATACGTGTGTATAAAAGAAGCTGTAAACGAATGTAAAAATTTGAAAATTTTCCTGTGTAAATTTTCAGAAAATAAATGCTGATTGTAAGCCCCGACAGCACATGATTCAATCTTCGCGTTCCCGTTGCGAGAATAAGATTTATTTTTACTGCGGTACCGTGTTTTTCACGGAGTTAAAAACGTTTCTCCTAATTCTATTAAATTCTGTAATGAGATAAATGTATTTATTAATATCTTATTTGCAACGCACAATTTCTGCGGGAAAATAACGTCCGCTTTTTATTTCGTTACTACATAAACGGAGACGCATACATTTAATACGTCGTAACACTAATCAATGGATGGTGAAACAGCCCCTAAATGTAATTTCTTAAAAAAAATGAGTCTCTTGAGGCATATATAAGAAAATAAAATTATTTCAAAATTATTTAAATTTATACAGGGTTATTTGTAATTTAACTAGCATCCTTTTAAGCTAAACTCCTAAACACTTAAACAATTTTTTTTTTTAACGACTTTAAAATGGAGCCTGTAAACAAAAATCATTTGCTAAATCATGTAATTTTTATTTTTCCTTCCTGTTTTCTTCGCTGATATTGTTCTTTAGTTTCCTTTGGAACTCAAGCATAGACTCCTGATATTCTTTTTATTTTTTCTGTCTTTTCTTGTTCTTTCCTGCTTTTTCTATCGTGCAATAACCCTTGCTCTTCTTTTGTCTTTGCTTTAGATGTTATTGTTGTATTTGCCCACAGTATGCGTCCCTAAATATTATACGATTTAATTACAATACAATGCAATCAAAAAATCAGTCCCTCCGATGAAGGAATGACACAGACAGTAAAAACTGGCCAAAATAAGAACGACCTAGGCAAAACAACACGAAAAATTCGTTTTAAACAAGTAACGACACCACTATTTTATACGAATGATTTTTTACAAACTGTAAAAATTTTTGTTAAAACAGGATCACCATGATTGTTTTTTTTTTAATTTCAAGCCAATAGTTTAACTTTAAGAGGGGGAGGGGCAACCCCAAAAAAAAATTGCAAAAGCTATATTTACGCAAAATTAACAGATAAGTATTATGGATCTAGTGCGATAGATAAACAACACACAAGTGAAATTAGAAGTGTTTAGTTTAATAAAAGCAATTCTCTCATTACTTTGGTAGGACACACGTTAGCCTACTTAAAAAAAAAGTCCATAAAGTTATTCTTAGAATTATATGCAATTTTAAATAAAGATTTATAGTTCACTTTTTTCTGCCTGAGTCCTTATCTGTGCTTCAGTGACAGATTAAAGTGACACAGATTAAAAGTGAAAGTGGATTAAAAGAATTTACTCTAAAACGTCAAAATAATGAATGTGCCACTCTTAATAACGTAAGTAATACTAACTTATTCACATAAATGATTATCGAATAACGTCCCATAAATACATAAAATAATCGAGACAAGTAAAGTTAACATACCCGTTCAATACTCCAGTGCCGCTTCGATCACTAACGCCACAAAACTATGACAGAAGGTCCTCTAACCATTTCCGTACGGCGGCGAGCCAGGATATGGCCGAATATTTACCGATGATTAAGGTGTGTCTATCATTCTCGGTGTGAGTGAGACCCAACAATGCGAACACACAGCCTACAACGTGAAAAAATCGCTGGACAAACTTGAGTTTGAATATTGATGTATAAAAATGATTGAATAGGACCGAATTATTATAAATGAATATCGTATTATTGTTTTGCAATATATATAAAATATAAGTTTGTGAAACAGTAACAAATAATTCACAGGCTCCTAAAACCGGGAGCATGTCCCTTTTGGACCAAGACAGACTACAGTGAAAACGTACTTACATTTATATTTTTAAAGTAATAAGTTGAATAAATAAAATGGCCTGGCACTGGGTAAAAAGGGTCTATGTTACATATGTAATTTTTTTTTCTGAAAACTTATATTTTAAGTACTTTCTATTCAAAAACTCATGGCATAGTTATTAAATGCCACTTTTAATTAGAATCACCTTAAATATGAATAATTTTTAAAAGACAAGAAAACGTCCCAAATCTAGACGTGTGTATAAAAGAAGCTGTAAACGAATGTAAAAATTTGAAAATTTTCCAGTGTAAATTTTCAGAAATAAATGCTGATTGTAAGCCCCGACAGCACATGATTCAATCTTCGCGTTCCGTGCGAGAATAAGATTTATTTTTACTGCGGTACCGTGTTTTTCACGGAGTTAAAAACGTTTCTCCTAATTCTATTAAATTCTGTAATGAGATAAATGTATTTATTAATATCTTATTTGCAACGCACAATTCTGCGGGGAAAAAAACCCTTTTATTTCGTTACTACATAAAATCTGACATATTTACCTATGTAAGTACTTCAAAAAACTATAATTTTGTACTTGTTTTGTTACGAAAGCATTTCGTGGGTTAGGATTTCATTCAACAAAGAGTGCCTAAATAAACAACAAAACTGAAAATTATCACACTATTACTTTAAAAATGACCTCCAATACACAATTTACAATTAAATAATATACCTTAGGCTGCTATTTACTCTTAAACTGCTAATAATCTCAAGAAAACATAACCGTTATATTTTTCTGTAAGTTTGATATACTTACTACCATCTGAATTTTTTCAATTTTTCCACCCACCGGTTTAGATTTTAGAGGGGAGGACGCTCGATTTTAACGAAAACTAGCACTTTAAAGTTTAATATTTTGCAAACAAATCACTGAATCGAAAAATCGTTTTAGCAACCCCTTATGGTTTTTAAGACCTATCTAACGATACCCCATTAACCACCTACTAATAATATTTTATTTTTTATTGTATCATTTTGTCGGCATAGTTTACATACTTAATATTCGTGCAAATTTACAGCTTTCTAGCATTGATAGTCCCTGAGCAAAGCCGCGGATACAGACAGAGAGAGACAGACAGACAAACAGACATGACAAATTTATAAGGATTCCTTTTTGCCATTTTGGCTACGGAACCCTAAAAAGGAAGAACTAAAAAAAAAGATCTACAAACAAAGAAATTGCTTGATACATCCAATACAAGTTATAGCTAGCCGAAAGGAGCAATTAAAAGGAATTTGACATAATTGCAGTCATTATTGAAGAAACTGTATAGTAATCAGGCAGTCACTTCAAGATACTTCAAGATTCTATTATAACAAAATCTCCGGTTGATATTAAGAATAAAGGAATAATAATGAATAAGGGCAATTCATTAAAAGTCCGAAGAAGTTGTTAGCAACCAATGTATATTAATATTAATAAGATAACTCCTTTGTTCGTAGACAACAAAAATATATCATTTTCAGGCTTTAGCAGCTTTAGATTTCTATTTCTATTTTCATATTAATAGAAAGAAGAAAAGATAAGCTTTACCTAAGAAAGCGGGAAAAGTAAATCAACTGTGTTATGCATCGTGGCCACTCGAAGACTGGCGATAACATCTCAGCTTTCCGTGTCTCGACAATATCTTATTCAAGACTGGAATAAATGTACCTTCAGAGATCGTGAGGCGACTGCGGGAAAACGTACAACTCATTTGCGTACGTAGTAGAAGTAATGTGTGTTAACACTCGATGCTTTCCATTCAAATAAATAAAATCAATAAAGAAATAATATTCAGGGACAATACCATCAATGACCTAGTCCAAAGTAAGCTAGCAAAGCTTGTGTTAGTGGTACTAAGTAACGGATAAATATAATAATATAGATGATATATACTTAAATACATATTAAACACCCAAACCCGAGCCAACATTTCGATTTCATACAATTATTTGCCCCGACACGAATCGAACCCGCTCAAGCTTCGTGAGTCATTCAGGCATTGCGTGGTAACTTCATTGCATGTTTCCAGTGGCGGATTTATGTTTTTAGGGCCACTTTATATCCGCCGCCCTATGTAACTTTCTAAAATAATTTTCTCGTTGAAATCTGCAGCCTGCCCCCTAGGCCGCGGCCTATACGGCCTATTGACAAATCCAGGACTGCATGTTTCATGTCAATTATATTTTATCTCGATTTTATATGGTGAAAATAGGAGCTTTGTGTCATCTTATCGTTTTAAATGATAACATTACGGATAACTCACGTCTGAAATCGAATTATTACCGTTAGTTGCCGGTATTAGTTTCGTCGGGTAGTCGCGCGAGCAGGGCGGTGGCGCGCAGAGCGCATGTTGCAGAAGCCGTCGAGTCGCGTTGCTCCAGAAGAAGGGTTACGGATTAGCCCGAAAAATGTCGAGCTAAACTCGATTTAAAACTGAGTCTCACGGTAGTTCATGTTCAAAAATCTTATCGTTTGTTATTCTAAGGTCATGTTTACGTCGTGGACAGATGCTGTAATTATAATCTTTATTTCTTTCAAAATAAAGTACAATTTTAACAAACTTATATGTAGGTTGCATTTTTTTTAAAAGAGACAAAATAACTTACTTTACTCTGAACTGGGAAAATTGCAGGTCTCTGGTGTGTATTTCATGGTGAATTGTTCAATGTATATGTAATAGAGAATATTCATGGAAATTTAAACGAATGACGTAAAAATTACCAATATCTATTGAAAAATAACCAAGTAACCAGCGATTGAAGTTGCATGCCATCTCTTTCTAGAAAGATAAATTTAGTATGAACTTTCTATAGCCGTCGCAGCATATGACGTCAAAGTCTATGACGAATCGCTCTGTCTAATTGACAATTTAAAACGTCCATATTATCGTGTTTTTTTTAATATATAGTTATTTTTTGAAATATATGAATCTATGATTAAA
This sequence comes from Choristoneura fumiferana, assembly GCF_025370935.1. Lineage (NCBI taxonomy): Eukaryota > Metazoa > Arthropoda > Insecta > Lepidoptera > Tortricidae > Choristoneura > Choristoneura fumiferana. The sequence continues at coordinate 13,625,175 of NC_133492.1, forward strand.
AAATCTTTCACAACTTGGCTTGTTAAACAACGAAAATATATTTGAACAAATAAAAAATACGATTGCATATTCTCTATTGTAGTAATACCTATTTCTAAAATGGCCAGCTATATCGTTTTTACCTTCGGCAGTACGAGCGCATAATTATCTAAAAATCTAAAAATCAGTTAATTTACGAAAGTGGAACTATGCCCTTGTTCTACCAAAGTCAATCTACGTTTGACCAAATTATTAACGTAGGGTTACCATGGTATCCATCCAAGGTGGGCTGGTCAAATGGTACCAAAGATTTAGTTAATTAAGATTATTTAGCTTTTATTTAGCCTGTATTTTTTAGCTTTTATAATTAGCGTTACATAAAGTTATGAACAACTAAACACTCTGACAAATAACGATGTGGCCAAACATTTTTTTAATTTTTATTAATTAATACTATCACTACTGCTTTACTCGATAATAATTTATTGTTATAACTGTTATAATTTGTTGTTATAACTTTAGTTGTCTACCTGGACTTTAGATCAGCCAATAAGAGTGAAGCAATCGCTGTAGTAGCTCGGCGATTTCCTTTTTTTAACCCCCGACGCAAAAAGAGGGGTGTTATAAGTTTGACCGTTGTGTGTCTGTGTGTCTGTCTGTGGCACCGTAGCTCTTATAAACTAATTATTTAATTCCTCTATGTGGGTCACTCAGGACTTAACAACATTGATTAGTGTTAACTGACCGTTAAATGTGATGCCGTCTCTATTTGTTTTGTTCGAATAGACGGAGACGGTATCACATTTAACCGTCAGTTAACACTAATCCATATGGATGGTGAAACAAACTCTTAGTATAAGAGATTTCTAAGTAAATCGTGGGCGGTAAAAAAGTCGAGGCTTCTAAAATTATCTCTATTATATTTTATTTTCGGCTATAAATACTCGTAGGCCCCTACTATTCTGTCGAGTACAGATATTACTTTAAGCCTTCGTAAGAAATTAAATCTTGGGATTTAAATCCGGAAAATGGCCCCGCCAACGCCAAGACGAACAAAAAAAGAAGGCGAGGTACTATCATTTCACTCATTTTCTAATCAAGGTTTTGCCTAAAACTTTGTGGCGGCTAAAACGGGCTAGAACTTTGTGGACAACAAAATAGATACATTTAAACTAGAGCACCTCACTAAAAGAAATCAAACCCCACAAAAAACATGCGCATAATGCTCACGCTGCAGAAAAGTCAAGGAAAAAGGAAAAGCCGAGCCTTGAGCTCACTTTACTAAGCCTTCACCTTACCTTTAAAAGTATAGTTTGGCAGGTTTCTTAGATCTGTTTTATGTCATAACATTATTAATGCAAAAGTTTGTATATGGGTCTATGTGTGCGTGTGTTTGTGACTGGGGCAATTTTTTAATCTACTCAATAATTTTCTCCGTATTTGTCCATTTTTATTAACTTAATTCGAACAGGCTAATACAAATTCGGACCATTAGCAAATAATAATGTACCTACTAATTGCTCTTGGCGTTTCCTACTAACATCGAAACAATGAAAAATGAGGAACGTTGAGCCGTGTCTTAAAAATGTTGGGAAACTGAAATAATTGTGACTTTAGAAATTTCTTCTAATTGGAAGACTAGAGCTTTTACTAGTTGGAGCCTTTGCTTCTGGCAAAAACAATTATGTAAGGACGTCGATTGCTTTTCTCCAATTGGCAAGTTGATAGCAACACCAAATTTACAAATTCAACAAAACTACGAGTGAAATTATTAAACGTTTTAAATAAAACTAACACATTTGTTACATTAATGAACAAGTATTTTTATTTTTGCGTCCATGTTTCTTTAAAAGACTTTTAGATCCGCATTCGTAGTTCTTCCAAAACCCGTATCTGTGTCCACGGATGTAAAATAATCGTCCCTATAATACGAATAAAGTTACAAAAGTTCAAACGTTTCCCGCGGCCGGCATAAAAGGTCGGCTTAGAACTATACGTACCTAGACAAACAAAATAAATTAAAAGATACATTCACTACGTCTGTTTACGTATTACAACTTATACAAGAACGTCGCAGCAAGCGCCTTTTGTCGCTATGCGCGTCTCTCTCGTTTAAATCCAGTAAGAGCAGGATAAGTGCGATAAACAAGGGTTATGTCGTGCTTTCGGGCGGGATCCCGCCCGCAATAGTACCTTTTCGCGTCAATAATAAATACACGTCCAACGCAAAGGGATGGATAATTGTTCTATTTGTTGGGAACGGGTTGAGGAGGGTCGATGGCCACTCGCCCTTGTAATTTATTTATTTGGAGGTGTAGGAGTGACACGTACGGCCCGCTTCCGTATGAACGACGGTGATTAGGCATGCCACTGTTGACAGGATAGGTTTAGACCCTATTTCCAGAGGGTTTTGAAGTTTTAGTACAACATGGACAAGGGGTTATTGTTTGAAATGCCCGAAATAGAAGGGCAGAATAGCTAAGTACTGTAGGTGGGTAAGTGGATCAGAAAATTACACTGGATTCGCTACGCATTTACATCCTGTGCCTAATATACAAGGTGTTAATAACTGCAAACCTCAGACATCCCAAAAATATTTTTTCGTTTTAAGTTAGTCAATTTCATTTATTTTTGAATACCTTCATTATTGGAAAAATATTCGTGTGATTTACCAAGTTAGTAATTCTACTTCATTTCTAACTCTATGCTCATAATTTGTATTTGTCAGTTGCGTTTCGACGTTTTTAGAAGAAAATCACAAGTTGACAACAAAACGGCCAGTATTAAATTATCGAAAAATATTATGCAACCTCCCTAAAATATTTAATTGGCGCCTGTTGCATTCGTAACTTTTAGACCGGGCACAATAAAAAAGGGATTTAAAAACACAAACACAGCCTAATTTAAAACACAGTGTAATCGATTCTACTTACGTTTCTGAGCCAACTACTTTCTGGTTTTCAGTTATTTAATGAACACCTTGTAGATGTTCGGATGGCAACGCAATTTTATTGAGATGGTCGGGTTGTTGGACTGATGGTATGCTTTCATCGCGAGTACCTACTGCCTTCTGGCCGAAAGACGTGTTCCGGCGATTTCGGGGCACCATGCCGCAGATGAATGCGACGTCGGGGACGAGTACTCAATGCGAAATAAGTTAACGTAAATTAATTACTCAAGAGGAAGTTTAAATTGTTTTCCATTTATCAGCGAAAATTTTATAAAATCAAACCTGTATTTATTTTTCTTATCTACGTTTCTTCATTTACCTGACCCCCCCCCCCCCGGTATGGAAGTTTAAAAGCGTTAATTTTACACGTAAAGAATTATACTAATACCTAATAAGAGCAGTATCTTGCAAAATTTGTATGTTTGTTACGGTCAAATAAAAAGAGTTGACTAGAATTTTGACACGGGTACACCTATATTTATGTCAAAATCCTGCACAGTCAACAAAAAAGCCGTTACTATTAATACTTACTTTCATTGCAGAACCCTAAAGGTGCTCTTACAGTCTGTAATAAAATCGTCCCGTATAGAGGCGCCAGTATTTCATGCCGGGAGTTGTTTGAGCTAGCAACGTGCCAGTTTCTTAATAGTTTGCGTTATTTATGGGCCCTAGAGTGTCGGTGTCACTTACAGCGTTGCCAAAATATACGTGGAATACACGGCAAAGACTCGAGTTTGTTGTTGAGATAAGGAAAAACAGCCGCAAGGGCACCATACATACAAACAAACAAATTCAACCTTTTTGGTCTGCTTATTCGTAGGTATACATTCATCTTATATTTTACTAGTGACCCGCCCCGGCTTCACACGGGCAAAACAAATTAAAAACGGCCAAGTGCGAGTCGGACTCCCGCACGAAGGGTTCCGTACCTTTACATCATTCCATCCCATTCATCACAGCCTATATACGTCCCACTGCTGGGCACAGGCCTCCTCTCAGAACAAGAGGGCTTGGGCCATAGTTCTCATGCGGATTGGAAACTTCACACGCACCATTGAATTGCTTTGCAGGTTTGTGAAGGTTTCCTCACTATTTTTTCCTTCACCGCAAAGCTCGTGGTAAATTTCAACTGCAATTCCGCACATGAATTTCGAAAAACTCAGAGGTGCGAGCCGCACGTTACATCATTAGATATTAGCAAAGAAACTGCAAAAAGAACCACGTTTGTTGTGTGGGAGCCCCCCTTAAACATTTATTTTATTCTGTTAAAACACATACTAAACACATAAGGTTTGGATAACATGGTCTGATTTTAGTCGGCATTTCTGTCAAATTTTAAAATGTAAAAAAGTAGTTATAGTGACATAACTACAATAGTTGGAAATGTGGTATCACAAAGTTTTTTGTAGATATTGATATATTCTTTAATATTTTAGAACATTTTTTTGTTCTATCATCAATAGTTTCCACAGTGCATGCCATGAAAGATGTTTTATGGCAACTTTTTTTACACTTTGAGTTACATTATTGAAGTTTTAGTACGGAACCCTATATTTTTCTGGTAATAAATATAACCTATGGCACTTTGGAATAATTTAGCATTCTAATAGTGAAAGAAATTTTAAAATCGGTCTATTAGTTTTTGAGTTAATTCGTAACAAACATACAAAAATACAAAAAACCAAATCTTTCCTCGGGAGCAGGTCGCTTGACACCCGAAGGGTTTATAATATTAGTATAGACTAACTTTTGTCCGTGACTTCGAATGCGAAGAATTCGCTTATCCCTAGCCTGCTGGAACGATTCAACTTCTCGGGGTAATAGTATTTTATGCGTTAATCTAGTTCGATCTATGGTCGGGCCAGATATTTACATAGACAATACGATTGTTTGTTTTCAAGTCATACACGTTTAATATTTATGTACCTAACTATGTATTTATCTACATAAGTATTTTTATCCGTTACCTAGTACTTATCCCTGATAGCACTAGATTTGCTTAGTTTGGGACTAGGTCAATTGGCTGCAGTTGTTCTATAATATTTATTTTATTTATCAAATATCAGTAAAATAGATTAGTCTGCACTAACAGCCACGTAATTATCTATAAAGTAATTAAATAATGAATTCTTTTAAAAGCTACACCTAAGCATAGTAAGAATTTTCCTCGTCGGACCTAAGAAACTGGTTTTATAATAAAACAACGTTACGTTAAAGCCAGTGGAAAGCTACTCGTCACAGTTGATCTTTTTATGTTGGCAAGACGGTATTTTAGAGGGAAAAAATCTCATAAATTACGTTGGGCTGCCTCCGTTTAGTAGAAACTCTGCTAGGTAAATGGGGTGAATTTTGCTTCCCCCGACATTAACTGGACGAGAACTAAACTTTAAGAAAGGTAGCCATTAATAATGGTTTCAACTTATCTTGCCTTCTGTAGATTGTAATGTCGATTGTGATACCTACAAAATTCTACCAAATTCTACCCAAATTCTAGCAAATTTTGCGTGTTTTTATTCTTTGAATGATTATTATTTAAAATGTAAAATGAAATAATCTGTAATCTGCATTATTGAAATTAAGTAATGAAATGGCATGTTTGTAATTGTAAAGATTTTACAATACGGTATTCTAAATCGATGTCTGTGAACTATGGATATTTATCAATTTATCATTAGGTATAATCACGATATTTCTAAAATCAACCGCAAAACTATAAGAAACGTTAGAGCTGCCCATAAGCCTCAAATTAATTAAATTTTATCGTCATGAAAACGTAGTTTTCGAGATATTGCTGTTATATATGTGCCTATATATATATGTAAAATAAATTTTAAATAACATCTAAGTAAATTTATATTGCACTAGTCAAAAGTAACATGTAAAACAATAAAAATAATATAAAAAATAAAATACCAAGAATGTCAAGATACTGTAACAAAAGTAATAATTAAAATGGTATCTTAACTTATGGAGAGAAAGATAATGGGATCGTATTAAAATACTACAGCACGCTAACATTCATAAATAAACCAAAATTTTAACTAACGTTAGATTGGTTCTCCACTAGGAGGAATCGGAGATCGCCATAGCAAAAAATATACCACCTAGGGCTTATTATCGACGACCCCTTCTTAAAAGCCAAATCTACTACAGTGAAACTATTTTTCAAAACAAACATTCGATTACAAAAGTGGCTAGTTTAATTTCATGAATCCTTATATTAAAAATACCTACAATAAAGGAAGGTTTGAAACCAAATAAAAACATTCTCTTGGTTTCTCACTCCAACAAGACATTAGTTCAATGTAAATATAATTTGAGGAGGGAAATTTTCATTAAACAGTTGCTTCGTTCACCAAGAAATTACTTTAACATCCACTTACAGAGTCGTCTTTACCTATAGTGCAGGGTGTGCGTTGCACACGGGCGCACCGGCGCAAGCGGTGCTAGGGGCGCCGGCCGCGGCACTTTGTACCTATTCCATTTTGACCGCGCGCTTCCTAGATGGTGCTAAAGTAATAATTGCCCACGCTGTCCACGTAATTTCTTTAAAGTTATTTTCAAACCGCACTTCACGCTGATAATGGGTAAGTTATATCGTCTAGTCATAACAACATTCACGGACAAACGAGGGAAGATAAAAAAAGAATTTATGTCGTGTTACAACAGTTGGCAATATCACAATATTATTGAGTCGCCGAGGAAAGTTCGGGTGCCGCGTGCATGTGATCGAGCCCTAACCCGCAGAAGTAGGAAGGCAAGTTCGATTAACTTTTTTGTCCCAGTTTGCTCACACCCGCGCGTGTGTGAAGCCATTAATGGTTTCATAATAACATAATGCTTTAGCGGACCTAGTGAGACGTGATGTGTTTTTACTTGGAATTATTTTAATAAAGGAGCCCTCCATTGTATTCGTACTAGAATGGACAAAGAGTTAGAAAATTGTTGTTGAATTTCAACTGTGATTTCCGTAAAATAGACTGACAAGTTATAATGCCGTATTTGATTTTTGTCGATTTTTTTTACGGCCAAGATATTTTTGAGCCAAATATTGACATTTGCTATTCTAGATTTTTTAATAGCCATAGAATAGTGTCCCACTGCTGGGCAAAGGCCTCCCCTTTCTCCTTCCACTCGTCTCTGCCTTCGGCAAAATGTTGCCAGTCCGGCTGGAATCGCTCCAAATCATCCCGCCACCTTCTTTTAGGCTTTTTTTAATTCTAGAATTATTTCATTAAAAAACAGTAAAACAATTAGATTCAGTTAACTAATTTGATTCCTAGGCCACCACAGAAACGTGTCGTAATTGCATCTTACATTAGGTACTTGATAAATATTTTTTAAAGAAAAATACAATTAGGTATTTACGTTGATTAAGGTTCAATGGTGTCCCAGTAAATTGGTTGACTGTTACTTACATGTTTCACTTTACATTTTATTCAATAATTAAAACTTAACAACATGCAATCGTTTTTCATAACTCCGAAACCATTTTTAATTAAAATTATTTACTTCAGCAGAAATTCACGGAGAATTTCCAAAAAGATTAAAACCTGATAAAAAACGAAAATTTATAACGAATAGCGAGAGTTCAATTCAATTTTAATCCTCTCATTGCGTCATAAATTAATAAATATCACAAGTCTTATTGACATAGGTAGCTACGGAATGAGTTGGGCTCGGATAGCACGGTTAATTTATTTCTGTGATACATAAAATGAACGTTCCGGTGGCCATTTATCTTATTCACTTTACAGGAGGGCGTGACTCGGTCGAGTTTACATTTTAATTTGGCCTGTGGTTTATATGTCAGTTGGATGCTGGCTCTGACGAGAACGCGATCATTTTTCACTAGGCCGTGAAATTCAAAGCGGAGTCATTTAATTGGTGCTGTTTGCATTAGAAATTTTGAGTCGTTATGGTTAGAGATACAACGAATTACGAATAAGTTCCAATTAAAAAAAAAATTTTACTTACAAGTTATTTTTTGCTGACTGTATATTTTGTTGATTGTACCTACTTGCTTTGTCATCCAATTAACATATTAATTATGTGTCTACAAATTTTCAAGTCAATCCGATCACTAAAAACGACAACAACGAACAAGGTAAGTTAAATAAAAGCCTGTAAAAACTGATAAATATGGATATATCGACACCCAAAATATCGATACTTATAGGCATAGGGCAAATGTTGTAGCTAAAATATTTGTTATTCACTTTTCGCAGCAATTAAAATACAAATAAGTTTTTGTTAAAAATACCTTTTTTAATACAAGCTTTTCTTGCTGACTGTGCTTTTTTTGACTGTACTCGCATTGCCACCTTAAATAAATTTCCGTACCAAATTTCAAGTCGATGCCTTTAATCCTTGAGGAGTTCTGTCCTGCAGAGACGATCCTGACCAGACTACCAGGATAACACTGCTAGATTGTTGTATTGTAACTAGATTTACATAAGTATGCCACAATTCACATCAATCCGATCTCAGGAAGTAGGTGAAATTTGCTTCTAAGATTTGACCCATGCATGACCCAAATAAAGTAATAAACAAACAGAACCAGCTAAAGAAAAGCTTTTAATAAAAATACATGTGTTAGAGTTAGCTATTAGCTGAATTCTGTCGTGTTAAATTGTTTAATTTTATGGATAGAATCAGCTATGATTGAGTATTTTTTAATATTTATTTATTAAAATACAGTAAGTACCTAATTTCAGTTTCAATTCAATTAAAAGATTTACTATTACAATATTTTCGTAGATTTTGAAAACGGGTCGCTTGATTTTCACGAATCACTCAAAGTTAATGTAACTGTTACTTACACTTACGAATATCAAAAAAAACTCTGCCACTGGTTCAGAAAAACATCTGTTGAGAAGTACCCGGCATGAAACTCAACGAGTTATATTTTTAAACAGGTTTACAATGTTAATAAATGACTTACATCACAAGTATTTAGCAACTATATTTTTATCCCAGTAGAATCACTATTTGAAAGAAAAGATCGACAAAGCCGATCGGAATTAATTCCAAACACAAATAGTGTAAGTTAAACAATACGTGACAAAACAATAAAAATATAGATACTCTGGTGTTATAAAAATATGAATCTGGCAAGGTTTTATATTATGTACAGGTTGCATGGTAAATAAATCTCAATACATCAGCACCTCCGCCCGGTCGCAGCGACGTGATGTATTTCGTTCAAGCTGCTACGCCATTTTACGTTGCAAAAGAAAACAACTTGAAAGCGCCACTATATTTATATAAGGACTAGGAATAAATGGACAACTATTAAACGCTTGTAACGAAAAGAAACATTTGTTTAACAAGGCATTGTATTGAATTTGGATGTTATGCATTAAATGTTCATATTGTCGTTGTGCGTTAACGCATCTGCTGCCGAGTGTCAACCCCGAGAATTTGTCGAAGTCAAATTCAAAACATTTATTCAGTAAATAGGCCGCAATGGACACTTTTACACGTCATTTTTTAAACTACCAGCGCTTTAGAAAAGACCACCATTGCCAAGAAAAATGCGCCGCAAGAAACTTGGCAGAAAGTCCTTTTTTCAAAATAAAATAATTATTAAAAAAAACACTTAAAAACTACAGTATAAAATTAAAGAAAAATTACAAGAAAAGAATAATAATACAGGGATAGTATGTCCCTTAGTCACAAAACTAAAAGTCAGGTGCCAGAAAAGTATAGGTACATGTACATTCAAATGCCTGCAAAATTGTGGCTACAGCAGTAGGCAAAAGTCACCAAGACACATACCTATATGAGTTGCTGGTACTGAATGTCTGGAAGAGGTCGTTTTTAAGCCATAAAACAGCTTAGTCACAGAATAGGTAATAGTAAAAGTAAATAATAATAAGGCTTAGATTACCCTTCTTTTTATTTTTTGAATCGTAATCGGTTTTTTACAGTACACACTCTCTAATCTAATGAAAAAACTACTAAAGCTATTAAAAAAAATAACATTGGAACATAGAACCTCCTCCTTTTTTCAAGTCGGTTAAAAACGACGCATCATCTCGAGCGTCATTCGTGAAAAATCCAATATGGCGCCCGCTGCGTTTTATAAACTTATGCTCAGGTTTACAAACGAGACCATCTTGATTTGCATTGTTTTGTATAAATTAATAGGGCTATTGCTGTAATGACGGGTAAGGATAGATGTTCGTTATTGTTTGAAACTTTGGGATGCTGCTGCAACATCTTTGGATTAATTTTACGTTAGTCTTAAGTGGTTTACTTCGGTAACGGCGCGCGAGTTGTATTTATAGCCTAACTCTCTAATGTTCTTTGTATTACCTTCCTGCCTGTAGTAGCGAACGAAAAAGTACTTTTGGTTCTTGTAAAGCCAGGGAGGTATTTAAGTTGCACTGCTAACTTCATTTGTTTTGTAGCATTTTTAAGTACCTTTGCTTTCACGAGCAAACATTTTGGCAACGCTTACGAGTATTGCATCACAACCACATTTTTAAAATATAATGTGGTTTCTGTCGATTTGATGATATTTTCATATTTAATAGGGTACAGTGCTCTGATCAAATCTCTCTAAGGATGCTACAATTGTTATGGGTTAGTAAGGGCTCATACATAAATTACGGCTCAAATTTTTAGGGGGGGGGAGGGGTCAGGCGGTTTGTGACGCATGAACAAAATAATTACCATTTTCATAATACTATGGACAATACTAAATACTATGTGACAAGGGATTATACTTAAAAATGGTCAAACTTGGTGTGACGTGCTTTATGGATGGACGGATGGTTTGTGTGTCGATACGATAGTTAATTCGAACTAAGCTCTACAACATAAAAAAATACCGAAATGAACTGAAGTCACATTTTTATTACAACTTTTTCCAGATCCTTTAAAAGAAAGATGAAAGAATATAAGAGCTTTCAAAATCGTAATCGGTCCCTCTGGAATCCACGTGAGCAACTTGAGATAATAAACAAAAACATCATAAAGCCATCAACAGAATAATGGTATGCTTACTCACTTGATGCCTAGGTGCTTGCTACGCATATTACATCTACATATCTATAGAATTACACAACGCCGCTCGCATTTTGTCGCATCAGTAGGTACTTATGAACCTCTTCGAAGGATGATTGGTTATTTGGAGTCTTTTTGTATTTTTTATTTCAACTCCAAATTTTTTACTTTTACGGAATGCTGAGGACCTGGGTTCGATTCCCAGCGCTGGTCTCTTTTTCTGGTTTTTCTGTGCATCCATGTCTCAGTTTGTATTTTCTCTTCGAAGGAGTTGCTAGTCATTCATTCACTTGTCTTATTTTTAATTTCGTTATGTTTAATTTCCGTTTTTTTTAGATGTTTTCCAGTCAAAGCTTGTAGATGGAGAATTCTATGAAAAATTGCACTTTGACGCTAGAAAGGTAGAACCATTAAAAACTATGGAACCTCAACTCCGCTCGCTTATCGCATTTCTATAAACTTTTTCTTAAACAAATTCAAATATTGTCTCAATTCAAAGCTGTAGATAAAGTAAGTACCTATTATACATACATCTCATGCACTCTGAATTCAGCTCAATCTGACTCGTTTATTTTATTCTTCGCAGTTATTTCTCTCGTAACGAAGGAAAATTTATGTCAAGTAGATTTATCTTGTTTAAGGTGATTTTTGTAGGCACATTCATTTGTGCGAGTTACTTTTATGTAGCTATTCATATTTGGCTTTGCGTTTCTTTTCCGTAAATGGATAAAGGCGTTTGTGTTGAGAGACGGACCTGGACCGTTAATGCCTTACACATGGAGACATTAGGTACACCATGGCAATGCCATGCACGTCATAGTCATGTAAGCCTAGTGATTTGACTTACGGGTTCCCAAGCTGGGCTCAATCCCACGCGCTCACGCTTAGCTCACGCAGTTTTTCAGAATTTAAGTATGTCCGAAATTTTGAAATTAACCACTAACTTTACGGTGAAGAAAAGCGAATAAATTGTGAACTAAAAGAATTTCCTTGCTCACCCGCGACCTTACGATAGATAAGCTTATGCAAAATATGCGTGTTCATGCAGTTCCTCCACCTCCACACTGTAAGAACACGCACAAATCACACAAACCCATCTATCACCACCACCACTCTACACTGACGCGTTTCGAACTCAACCAGAGCTCATCCTCAGAGTGACACAAACGCACACCATGCTACTAGTTGTTAGACTAACGAACCACAACCACCGTTTTAATTTGTCACTGTAACTCCCCAAGTACCCACATATGTTTTATGAAACAAAACAAAACTACCCACAAATTATTAATAAAAAAATTGAACCGTCCTTCAAAACTACCTTGATTTTTATTTATTTACTGTCAAGGCATGTTTTATTAACTACCATTGCTGAAATTAGATCCAAGCCATAATAAAAAATCAAGGTAGTTTTGAAGGACGTTAAAAAAAAAATAAGATGCCATAGAGAGTGCCTTTACGCCCTTTGAGCCTTAAGGTATCGATTTGACAACTTCCAAAAAAGGTGTACACTTTCACTCTTAGGTACTAAATAATACGGTTTTATTCGGCTTTCCGTTCATAGGCCTTGTGAAAATCGGTTTTTCGTACTTTCGGTATTATAATAATAGTTACAAGTGAAGCTCATTAGCTTGCTTCAAAAGCGTAAAAAAAACAAAAGGGAGCTTAATCGCCACTCAAAACGAAGCATCGTTAAAAATTAAAAAATCCCATATCTTTACAAGTAATTATGTTGGAGGACACTCAAAAAGTACAGCCTGGGATTCACTTTGGGCTCCCGCTGACCCGATTAAGATGCCCAGCGAAGAGTGGACAGTTTCCGAAGGGCTATTCCTTGTAGCACTCTTCCCATTAGGAACACCCTCTTGCATGCTTTCGAGGACCCTCGATTCTTCACAAGCCCGGAATTCCACGGCAAGTGATTTTCCACTCTGAGTGCGCTCGGAGCTGTGTCCCTTCTATAATATAATTTGGTTGGATATTTTCAAATCGCGTGTCAGGCAATTAATTTTAATAAGTTGGATGCTGGTTGTTTGGGGCAGTTAAATCGGTAGTTAAAATCGTTGTTTTGTAATTGCGTGGTTTAAGTGCAGGCTGCGTTATCTGTTGCTGATTTAAGCTGACCATTTGATTAGTGTTAAGTCTTAGGTTGATGCCGTCTCTATTTGCGAATCTCACATTTAACCGTCGGTTACGCTAATCTGCAGATAAATCTGATTGCTCTCGCTTACCTACTGCAATTTGCTTCCATAAGCACGTACAATATAATGGTTGTAAATAAAGCCATAAGTAGCGAAAATGTATCAAAATAGGAACTACTTATAATATTTCGTAGGTACAGTCAAGTGTAAAAATATGGACTTACCTAACCCTTCAAAAATATGTACCACAGACGATTCCGACGTAATAAGGCCGTGGTAACTAACTACATATTTTTGTATTCGACTATAGGTACTACAATATTTTTACCTTGCTTCGCAGCTACAAAACGTACCGTAAATATTATATTAATTTTGGAAATTAAATTTTATATTTTTTTTTAAATACTGATCTCTATTATTTAATAATTTGATGATGTTTATTAAAGTTTAAAAAGATAAAAGTAAAAACGTTGACTTCGCTTACTTTAACCTTTGGTTTCCAATTTTTTTTACTATGGTATTTAATTTTATGGCTTTTGTAAAAAAAGGTTTTTTTCAGTCCGCACTTTGAAGCGCATAAAATCTTATATTATCGCTAGTAACATTTCAATGTACAGGCAAGGAACCTTTGTGCTACTAATGTCATGTTGACATTCCCATACATTTGCCAAAGAAATCATAGCGAAATTTATTTTAAAAAACTACTCTCTCTGCAGCTAGTGTAATTCAGTTGCCTTGAATGTACAATTTTATTTTTCCATATTATCTACGTATGTTTGTATGTTCGTCATTAATTTCATCCGCCTAAAAGGCAGCACTTAAGCTCATTTTACGTAAACTCACGCGCACTCAAATTAGACTCGCGATTGATGACCTGCCATTAGTTTAAGAATACCATCTGTGAGGAGGGACACTTTGTTAGCCCTCGCGAGGCAAACGTCTAAGAATTTTGAAGTTGTTTAGAGCTGTTTTTAGCTTTAATTATATTTCACATAATATATATATCCATCAATACATAATTATATCAATGTGGAGGTTTCATTTTATCTTTTTTAAAGATGGAAAGAATTAAAAAAAAGTTGACTAATGATTGTCTTTCAAGAACCGGAATATACAATAAGGCTGATATTTACGTAATATTATTATATTTTGCCACTACAACAATATAGTCGTATTGTAATAAAAGTAGGTATAATGGAGTGTCGTAAGCAAGCAATAGGTACAAATTGTACTTTGTACATTTTACTTCCAAAAGAAGGCCTTATGGTTTAACACACTTGGAATCACAATTGTTTTCACCATTCCTTTCTAAGACAAGTGTAGAAAGAGATAGTGAATATTATTTGAACGTCAGTGCCTTAGACAATACGGCCTCAGGACTCTAACACAGGATTTTTAGGGATCCGTACCCAAAGGGTGCCAACGAAACCCTATTTCTGAGACTCCGCTGTCTGTATGTCTGTCTGTCTGTCCGTCCGTCTGTCACAGGGCTCTATCTCTTGAGCCGTAATAGACACTTGAAATTTTCACACACGATGTATTTCTGTTGCCGCTATGACAACAAATACTTAAACAGAATAAAATAAATACTTGAGGGGGGCTCTCATACAACAAACTTTATTTTTTGTCGTTTTTTGCACGATATGAATACCGACAGCATGTGTCCGTAAGTCCCGTTTGTGGTATTTTGACTATGAGTGAAAATCACGAAAGTTTAAAACATTAGAGCATGTATCCGCTTGAAATATTCAGAGTATATGCATTTTAAAAATAAATAATTTAACTAAAATAAAATAAATATTTAAGGAGGGTCCCATACAGTAAACGTGATTTGTGCCGTTTTTTAATGGTACGGAACCCTTCGTGCGCGGGTCCGCCTCGCACTTGGCTGGTTTTTTATGATAGACACGGCTGTTTATAGCCTATAGCGTATTTTAATATACCTATGGTGCGCGAATGCAATGCTCGAATGCAGTCCAAATGCTCTTGGCAGGTTTTTCATGCAACCCTAAATTGTGGGCAAACAGCCGTGCTTTATTTCCCGATGTACTTAAAACGAAATACCGAGGTTTGATCAAATTCCTAAGTATATTTGTAAAGTGAAAAACAGTCTACAGTGTTTATCCTATCAAATCGAACACCTAGTTTCACATAGTACGTACGACGAGAGTTGTCATCATCGTAGCTTTACCTGACTGACGCGGAACCCATGAGAAGTGCACTTTTTTACCATCATGTATTACAAAGGAATACAGTAATACAGCTGTTCCAAATGTCAACGTTAATGCTCCGTAGATGATAGTTCATAAGTTTGTCAGATTACTTAAGTGATTCAACATAGAAAAATAAAAAATCGACATGTGTACAAATTATGCTTCAATCTACCTGTACAACACAGTGTCAATATCAGGAAAAACTTAATCAGGTAGTTTATGAGCTATTCTATCAGCCTTTTTAGTTCTGGAGTACTTATAGATATAGGGAAAATTGTTTGTATATCGTCGTATATTCGCGTATTCCCTGTTACAACGTAAACGTCTTGTATGATTGTAGCCAATCATTGGATTTCTCGAGGAAGCGCGAGCGTCATAGGTAACCTTTTTTTCCATAGCTTTGATTGCCTGTCATATTTTTTGACAGATGGCGCACATAACTATCTCCTGTGATAAGTGCTTTGTGCCTAGTGCAAGCGCTCGCAATGATTTAGATAGCATATAAAGCCCATGTGTGCTTTAGAAAAAAAAATGGTTTCTATTCCGCTACCTAACCATAAAAGGCCTATGTCGCATTCTAGTGTATGCAAAATTATACTCTAAAACAAGACGACACAAGGTGTAATGTTGACTAGTAAAAAATTGGATGTAGACAATATTTTTCGTAGTAATTCGGCAATTCACGCTAGCTGAGAGTTGACTGAGAGTGGGCGAGCAATTACAACCGGGTAGTATTTTGATCAACTAGCCGCTCAAACGCGGGATAACAAGGTACCCAGGATATCAATGGATTTTACCGTATCATTCTAAAGATAATTTTCCCCCTTTTTATTCCTAAACAGTTTGTGATATATTTAAAAAAATGGCTTTTTTAAATAGTTTTCTGTTTACGTAACAGGTTATATAAAGTTACATTTTAATATCTTTGAATCAAATAAGGTTATGAATTATATTGCAAGAGTTTGAGGTAAAATCTAAACTACGGGGTTCAATAATGTTTGAAGAAAACGTTGACACGGTTACTGGTAAAGATCCCTTAGAGGAATAAGTGTACTTTTGTACATGTATTTCAAGGTTTGTGAATTCTATTTCTTTCTTTACTTTAGAACTTCTACAAAAAAGTATGTAAATACATATATACATAAAACGTTATGTAAGTATAATTGTTTAATGGGCCAATCAACTTTTTTACCGACAATAATCTGTCCGCGACATTTTTCAAACAATTGCAAATTTTTGTAAGTAAACATGTTTTTCCTGTAATTTAATAAGATGGTGTACATGAATACATACCATCCTACGTAAGTTCAACATATTAAACCTTGAAATATCTTGTTGGAAGTACGATTTTTTGGTAACGCCCGAAACAATTTTGGTAACGCAGGAGACGCCTAAAGTGTCGGTAAAATAGTTGATTGGCTTTAATATTGGTAAATTTTTGGAGTGTTATGGCACTATACCTCTTTAGTCTCTATCTTCTTTAGTCTCGAAGCAAAATCATCAGTGCTATTGATCTATGGAGTAATTTTAAAACACTATGTACCTATATAAACAACACGCGTTTACGAATCCGGGCCAGAGCGTAGCGAGTGCTAAAAAGTGTCTATAGTAGGTACTATACTCGTACATAGAATTGTTAATTTTGGAGAACTGGCTAATAGGCAGCGCAACGGGAATATGTGTGACAGCTGTTCAGAATTGTGATGTCGGCCGAAGAGGCGCAAATTCGAGAACGCTTGTAATAAAGTGCTAGAGTGCAGTCGTTGGCAAAATGCCTTTAGAAAATGCAGTTAGTGGTAAAATTACCTACCTCGCTTACTCTAAGCATGTTAAATAAAGAAGGATTGATAGAATTCAAAACAAAGGATTAGCTGGAGGTAATGATATTGTAATACCGCAGAGTGGGTGGGCTGTAACCTAGTTTAAAACGTCGGCAAAAATAATTAAATTAAATTAACAAGCAAAAATCTACCTACAAAACCATGGACTATGGAATAAAAAACGGTAAGTACTCGTACCTATTTAGCAAGAAGATTTAATTAACTTGCATCACATCGCAATAATACAACATCCTATATGGTTAACTAGAAGAGATCCTTTTATTTATTCGTAAGTGTTATATTCACCTTTGTATAATTTAATTATTATTATAATTATGTTTGTTTCTTCTTTAAAATAAATCATTTTTACATATACGCGTCAAAATGAACGATCATGATACTCGTCAGTGCTATGCAACCAGTGATACGAAGGTACAATGATACAAATATTAACCAACCCTAATACAATCATAAAACTAACTGCAATATATCACATCAAATAGGTAATGAGTGAGCACACAAATATACCCGAGTGCCTCTTTTAACTAGTTTTTATTATTTCCATGCACGAAGTGAATGTAAAGCAAGTCATATTTCAATGTAAACATGAATTTACAAAGTTTCTTGTAGCGCATTCTTCTCCGCAACGATGTTCTTTCCGAAAGCGCTGGTAGTATAAAAACCGGCCAAGAGCGTGTCGGACACGCCCAAAATAGGGTTCCGTAGCCATTACGAAAATATTAAGTAATATTTTTCTAAGAATTTCGTATTTTATACGGAATCTTCCATAGTTTAGGTCTATTTTATACCTTTAACTACTAATAATTCTCAAGCAAACTTAACCGTTATAGTGTTCCTTGAAAGTTTGATATACTTACTACCATCCTGATTTTTTTCAAATTTTTCCACCCACCGGTTTAGATTTTAGAGGGGGGGACGCTCGATTTTAATGAAAATTTGCACTTTAAAGTTGAATATTTCGCAAACAAATCACTGAATCGAAAAATCGTCTTAGCAACCCCCTAATGGTTTTAAAAGAACTATCGAACGATACCCCACACTACAAGGTTGGATGAGAAAAAAAAATCACCTCCAGTTTACGTCTATGGGAGATACTCCCATTTTGTCGGCATAGTTTACATAGTGCAAAATTACAGCTTTCTAGCATTGATAGTCCCTGAGCAAAGCCGCGGACGGACGGACAGACAGACAGACAGACATGGCGAAACTATAAGGGTTCCGTTTTTGCCATTTTGGGTCCGGAACCCTAAAAAGTGACATGTAAAAGAGCACTTTGCGGCCTACTTACAAAATAAATCATTTTGATACTTGCTAGCGAAAAAGATTGTCAAATTGCAATATAAAGTATGTCGTTCGTGCCAACATAACGTCGGGTAATGGGCGATATTCATATAGACGAATACCTACAGGGACAAATGTATGTACTTTGTAGATAACAACAGGGTGATTTCGGGTTCATGATTTCAACTATTATTTTCTACTGATGACTTATGGTTATTCATTTATTTTAATAAAAAAATGTCTGAACTTACCACTACGATCATCATCATACTTTCTAATCTCCAACCTCCAGTCAACCTCTTTGCTAGAAAACTTAAAAAATTATGAGTAATAATGTCACATTACGTCAAAGTCAATCAACGTGATAATAAAAATTGAAAGAATACGGTGACCATAATCAGCAATCATTACAGTTTGCATTTTTTTGAAGCTGTACAAAACTAAGGCATATTATACATTTAGTACTAACCTATAGTGATCTTTTGATGAAAGTATGTTAGATGTTCTTTTTTGATACACGTTACCCAAATCACCCTGTAGAAACAGCGTCTACCAATCAATAGAGACCGAAAGGATCGCGACGAAAAATATAATAAAACAAGCGGCAGGCGAGATTGCAAATTTGGAACAATGCATATTTCCCCTTAACTGGAGGTAGACGTAAAATCGCGTTGCGAATAATAATAAAATTATGTTTTCAGTTATTGCCAGCGTTTATATCAAAGTTTATATTGCTGAACGAATAAAACTGTCGTGCGGTAGTTTGTTGCACGAAATAGAATGCATCTGTGCATTATTATGAGCATGCATTTTATTTCTTTATTTATATTGTTAATAGTTAGTTTCCTTTGTTAGGTATTTTGTGGTCAATTAAACTGTGCGAAAATAAAATACTTTTCTGTGATTTCACGCGAAAAAATTAGATACCGATGACAAATTGAAAGATTACATTAGTTAAGTTACCACGTGTATTTTTTTGATGTTAATGTATATGTATCAATAATTATTGTGAAAAACAAAGACAGCACATAGCAATCACAAATCGTCATCATCATTCCAACCTAAATGTATCCCATAGCTGGGCACAGGACTCCTTTCAGAATGAGAAGCCTTGGGCCACAGTTAATTAAGGCCTAGGGTGGCTTGAGAACTTCACTCGTACCATTGAATTGCTTCGCAGATCTGTGCAGTTTTCCTAGCCATGTTTTCCTTCACCGCAAAGCTCGTGGTAAATTTCATATGTAATTTCACACGTGAATTCCAAAAACCTCACAGGTTTGAGCCTGGGTTTGAAGCCACGATCCTCTGCTTGATTAGGTCATAAGTCAAACTACTAGTTTGCCACGGCTTTTACAATCACAACAATCATAAATAATACTATTCAAATTATGTTTTGAATTCATATAGAGTTGTTGAAACGACACAGTCCCAATTTAGACATCGACAAGGAACCAATGTTTCATACATGACAAAATAATCACTGATTTAATTATTATGCGTTACGTTCTGTAATTTCAAGAAGTTAAAATAAGGGTATTTTATGGATATTTTGCTCTAATACTCATAATAACTTGGAGTTGGCACAATTTCACGCCCCGGCTCTAGCGTAAAAGAACTTACTTTCGACGAATTAAAAAAAAAAATTCTTTAATCTTCAAAATTCTATTTTTTTGTACTATTGCTTCATGGGGTGTAATGGGGTTCAAATAACATCTCTCGAGCCCCAAGCCAACCTCACCTGCTCGCGGTGCACCCTGCTGAATAACTAACGAGGCACTGGCGACCCACCAACCCGTCTTGGACCAGCGTGGTGGGCTTATGGTCCAACCCTCCTCTATGATGAGAAAAACACTGAGCTGCGCTCAATGACTCGAATTGCTGACGTGGGCGTAAAGACGGCCAAGTTGAAGTGGGACTGGGCTGGACATGTCTGTCGAATGAACCCAGAACGTTGGGCCAAAATTGTTACGGAATGGGTCCCTAGTGACGGATACCGTAATAGAGGCAGACCGAAGAGGAGATGGAGGGACGACTTAGATGCCTATAATGTGGGATGGCGGGAGCTCGCCTTTGATAGGCAGGAGTGGAGAAAGAGAGGAGAGGCCTTTGCCCAGCAGTGGGACACAAAAATAGGCTAATAAAAAAAAAAAAATTCTTCATTTAGTACGGCTTTTATTTACGTTTCGACTTGTTTACAAACGTTAGCGGTTCGTTTTGAAGCACAGCTTTGATAAATATTTTATTTGGTAGTATTGGTTACATGAGCTGTAACTTACAACATGAGAAGTTCTCGCTAACTTTTTTTTTTTATTCGACTGGATGGAAAACGAGCAAGTGGGTCTCCTGATGGTAAGAGATTACCACCGCCCATAGATACCTGCAACGCCAGGGGGATTGCAGATGCGTTACCAACCTAGAGGCCTGAGATGGGATACCTGCCAGTGCAGTGTAAGTGCCAGTAATTTCACCGGCTGTCTTACTCTCCACGCCGAAACACAACAGTGCAAGCACTGCTATTTCACGGCAGGATTAGCGAGCAAGATGGTGGTAGCAATCCGGGCGGACCTTGCGCAAGGTCCTACCACCTGCAATAGAGAATGTTCTCGGTAACGAGAATTTATCTCCTTAATTTATTTGGCGCACTGTGTGCCAGAAAAGAATGTGACTCGGCGGGAACAAGCCAATTTTTTTTCGTACGAAAGGTATAGCCATTGGCTGAAGGAACAACTTTCTGAAATATTTTTGTATTATTTTCTTCTAGGTAGAAATTTAATTTCAGGAAAATCGCCGTTTTGACCGATTTTAACAATAAAAATTGCGCAGAACCATAAAATTATAATAAACTTCATATAAACCTCATCAATGTCAGCCATATCGCGTAGAGTAACTGCTCCTCAAATAATATTTTTATGCACTAGTATAAATAAATGTGAAAATTAGTTATACTGTGGTACATACACGGTTTGTAGCTGAGAAGCAAGGTAAAAATAGTGTAGTTCGTTTACTAAATATTTAGTTGTTGAATCACGCATTGAAGTAAGATCATATCCCGCAGACGAAAAAAACATTAATTTTTAGGAATTATACCTATAATTGCGCGAGAAATTAAATGAACTAGAACCAAACAAGTAAATATAGCGGGTGAGCAACTAACAACGCGATTCGATGTTGACAAATTGCAACAAGATATGCGCTGTTTTACTGGGATGTGTGGCTGTTATGACTTCCCATGAAGACTCTAGCTCCGAGGACGAAAAAACCGGTAGTAAGTTTTCACCCGCGACCTTAAAATAGCTACGTCTATGCAAGCGGGAGCGCCAAAGTTCGCCGTTCGCATACTCTTCGAAAGTCATACCGTAATTTTTGTCCGAATCATCGTTTGTCATAATTTTTTTCCCATTGAAACCTTAAAATTTTCTGATTTTTGTAATCATTCTATAGGATATTATAGGTTAGGTTAGGTTTGTTTTATAACAACTCTGAACAATTATTGGATTCAGAGAAAAACGAGTTACTTTATGACAGGCTTTTTAGTCTCTGCAAAAAATCAGCGTTGCTACACCCACTGTGTAGCAACACATGCTGAGTGGAGACATACAATATATTATAAATTATGCTTGCATAGTAATAATTATTATTGTTTTTTGTGTTTGGTGGTGGTACTGTTGGGACCGTTAATTAATCATTTTTCTTTATTTCTTTCTTTCAAACGAGCATTCTAATAAACATTACATTCGGACTTTCGATAAGTATGCGAACCGCTATGGACCCATGATCAGCCAGACAAGTGGTCTATCAATTTTTAAACAAGTTCCTATCAAATAAATGTGAGAATGAATATGTCGCTAAAGTCGAACTTTCAAGTTGTCAGACACATCTATTGGCATTATTGTTTTATGGGGTCTACTCGTATATTGACTCCCATAACTTTAAATTTTCGATTTGGTTATCCCTACCGTTGTTTGTCATAATCGTTGCTCGTCAGAATTATCATTGGTCATAATTTTAATAGTCATAATTTTCTTTCGCCCCCTTTCATTAGTCATAACTATTGAATTTCATACCGTTATTGGTCATAACATTTAATGTGGTAATTGTATTGAAAGGTTGAAATTCACAAGGAATATTATTATTTGACATAACGCATTTCTGTCAGCTGGTACTTTTGTAAGGGTCACAGTTCTAATCTAACCTAACCTATTTTTCTGGCAGCTTTTTTTTAAGGGGTCACAGTTCTAACCTAACCTACTTTTCTGTCAGCTGGTACTTTTTGTAAGGGGTCACAATTCGAACCTAACCTAATCTACTTTTCAGGCAACTATTTTTTTGTAAGGGTCGCAGTCCTAACCTAACCTAACCTGCTTTTTTGTTAACTGGTCATTTTTAAAGGAGGCACAGTTCTAACTTTCTAATGTTTTAATGTATGACATGTATTATTGCTGAATTTTAAAATGATTCCTTTAAATCATTAGAGAATAATGAAATGAAATAAAATCATCGAGCCGTGGTGGCCGAGTGGTTTGACCTAATGGCCTCTCAAGCAGAGGATCGTGGGTTTAAACCCCGGCTCGCACCTCTTAGTTTTTCAAAATTCATATGCGGAATTAAATTTGAAATTTACCACGAGCTTTACGGTGAAGGAAAACATCGTGAGGAAACCTGCACAACAAACCTGCGAATTAATTCAACGGCGTGTGTGAAGTTCCCAATCCGCACTGGGCCCGCGTGGGAACTACTGCCCAAACCCTCTCATTCCAAGAGAAGGCCTGTGCCCTGCAGTGGGACGTATATAGACTGGGATTGATGGATGGATGTTGTTATTGGTGTTTTTTGAATGCAGATTGTGCGTTACTCTACATGTAACACTTACTTAGTGCATGTATAGCAATCTTGCAAATAAGTTCTGCTTAATAATAATAATAACGTTGTTTATTAAATCTTAAATTTCAGGAACGAGAGTGGAAAAGTCGGAATTACCTTCCAGCTGGCCGGAAGAATGGAATAGCGGGATAATACCATTTGTTTACGATTATTTTTGTGGTAGTAAGTATACGTTTAATCATGTTTCAATCTTTATTGATAGCTGCTTCATAACCAGATAAATTTTATTCCCTATCTGAAATTGGAAAATCCTATTCAACGCTCCTCAAGGAATATCGCTATGTAGGCCAAATTTCAAGTCCCTGACTCCAGTAATTTTGGACTATCGATTTCGGATCAGTCAGGACATGTTTTTATAATTATTAACCGACGAAAAAAAACGGAGAAGGTATATATATTTTTTATGGATGACCATGCATAACTGTTTACAGAGTAGTCCGATTTTGATAATTCTTTTTTATTGGACGGGGTATACCCCAAAATTGGTTCCATATAAATTTGGAAAAAAAATCCAACCCTTAGGGTAGGAAAACAGGGGTGGATTTATTGCTCACTGATTGTAATGTATCTCCAAGCTTATTTTTTTCAGAGTAGTCCGATTTTGGTAGTTCTTATTTTATTGGATAGGTTATACCTATACCTCGAAGTTTGTACCATTTAAGTTTGGGAAAAAAACTACCCTAAAGGTGGGAAAAAATATAAAATTAAATCTTGTAGACAAAAAAATTAAACCTGCGCAAAAACTGAAAAGCAAAAAATAATAAACCTTTTTTATTTAACCTTAGTCTAGGTTCCAGTTCGAAGTCGGTGCCTCAGCACTAGCCAGCAGGAGTGGACCTATTCGTCTACTTGATGGGCTTCTATCACTCCTCCTGGCTCCTGCTGAGGCACTGACTTCAAACTGGTACGTAGATGAAGGTTAAATAAAAAAATGTTTATTTTTTTATGCTTTTCAGTTTTTTCGGCGGTTTAATTTTTAGATAAAAGAACTTTAGGCTGAATTTTATTTTACACTTCGGGTAGCATCGTTTCTTGCACTATTAGGCACTACTGTCGTATGAATGTGATCACGCGTGGGCATTAAGTGTAAAGCTACCCAATTTGGTTGGTTCTTCAATGTGAACTTCCGCAAAGTAATGTCTAATAATAATCAACTAAACAACCTCGTTTTTATTTCAGATCCTAAAAGTTTCATAAAGATCATACGTAGAGGCCACGACTTCATCAGACATAAAGCATGTCTGCGATTTCATGAGCAAAATCCCATAGTATTTGCGCAGATAGCAAACCTCACTTACTTGTACTATACTTACTCGGGTGTACTAGAGGAGTGCTGTGGAACTTACTTTAGCAAGGACATTGGAAGACGGGTTTGTTTTTCCCTATAGCACTCGTATAGACTCATATGGATTCGTATAGCATGAAGAACAGATGGCCGTTGGAGCCAAATAGGTCTCGAATGGAGACCGGGATCAGCAAGCGCAGCGTAGGACGTCCTCCAACGAGATCGACGGATGATCTGGGTGCTCTAGGTGGTCATCCACCCGCGAGTTTACGGTGCATGCAAGCCGCTTCCAACCGAAGCAACTGGCGGTCTACGGGTGATATGATGATGATAAATACCACTCGCATAGACTCTATTAAGAAGTTTCAAGAGCATAAAACTTCGCGACCTTGGCGGAGATAGAGAACTTCACTTGCTTGTACTTACTACGTTTACTACCTAAGGTATGTTGGTATTCTTAGCCAAACCTCTTCTAGCAGTTCCATTGTTTATTTCCTGGGGAAATCATCTTGACGATCCCGACGAACAGGAGTTCTTCGTGTTACTCAACCCCTTCGGAATTGGTCAATAGAATTGTGTGTTTCTTAATATGCAATACAATACAATTACTCTGTATTGTACACCAGAAATAGTAAGAGATACAGAAAAAACAGGTACACAGAAAACATAAATTTATGATTCACTTTTTCTCAAAAATATTCATATTAAATATATAATGTAATACAAATATTTTTGAGAAAAAGTGAATCTTAAGAACTACATAATGGTATTAACCAGTTCTAAAAGGGTAAATAAAGACAGTAATTTAGTATAGTCCCGGAATTTCAATTCAACTGCTACGAGTAAATAAGACTTTTTAACGCGTGTATATAAAGCCGCAGGTTTTTTTCTAGTATTGGGAATACGTTTTTTTTGCCTTGTTTTCTTATAACGTCACGGATATGTGTTTTCTATTTTCCACTTAGGTATACTTATTTCATTTTCTTCTACTAATATTCAATCCTTTTTTTATCTTATTTTCAGCTAGTACTGATTACGCCAAAGTGCAGAGCCCCCGCAGAAGTAGCGCATGCGACTCTGCACGCTCTCGGGCTGGTACACGGGAAAGGCCAGGGATTCTCGCAACCTTCCGTCCAAGCAGTGCTGTACCCCGAAGAGTGCATGAACACTGAGGTCGATCATCATCATGAGAATAACGGTATATTGGCCACAATAAGTACGAGTGTGGAGATTATTGATTGATTTCCCTTATTCCTTGTAGTCTCTCCCTTTCATCCGAGTTTTATAAGTTAGTTTAGACCATTCACTCTAAACCGCGAACCTGGCAGGCCTCCTACTAGGTGAACTGACGACATTGTGAGAATTGCGGGCAACTGGTGGATGCAAGTGGCGACTGGTTGTTCATATTGTGGCGTTCTAAGGGGGAGGCCTTTGTTCAGCAGTGGACATCTTCTGGCTGATAATGATGTTGATGATGATTCACTCTAAAGCCCACTTTAAATCTGCAAGAAAAATTGTGCAATTTGTATTAAATTCGCTTTACTTACAGCCTCGCATTGCAGTGCAATCGACTTACACGAGTTTTCTTGCAGGCCCCTGTTTCACGAACGTGACAATTGTCAGTGACATTATGTCGACTGACAATCTGTTATTTGTATCTAAATTAATGACAATTATTTTGTAAAACAAGTATTATTTTTCCTAGTTGACATTTATTTGTAGAATTGTCGGTAAATCTTGATATGAGATTAAAGCTGTGTCAGGTTTACGTTACAATTGTAATGTTTCGTGATTCATACGCGTATCTTTAAAATGGCTCCCTATGAAAGTAGTAATCGCACTTGTCAGCGCGGTGAAATAGAGCCCTAGTCTAAACTGGGTCTAACGCTCGCTTGGTGACGTTTACCTAATCATTGTATAAACTTAAAGTTGATTTAAAACGTTCAAATTCACCCTTTTAGTTACAAATTACATTGAATTGGGTGATGTGGCAGGTCATCATCATCATGACAGCCGAGAAAGACGTCCACTGCTGGACATAGGTCTCCCCCGAGGCTCTCCACTCAGACCGGTCTTGTGCTTTCCGCATCCAACGCGATCCCGCGATCTTAACCAGGTCGTCACTCCATCTTGTTGGAGGCCTAGCGGCAGCTCGTCTCCCGGTCCGCGGACGTCATTCGAGAACCTTCAGTAGATGGCAGGTACTAGAATAAAATTAAGTCATGTGAAGTATTTGCCAAGAATTTTAGCTGCCTTCAAAACTTTTAAATGTTTTTCTATTGTATTTTGTTTCTTTTCTTTTGTACAATAAAGAGTTTACATACATACCTATATACATACAGTATACTTTTGCTAAATGTTTTATTAACATTTTTCAACACATTGTATCTTGGTTCTACACGTACGAGCCTAAATATAATCAAAAATAGGAGTAAGATTTCAAAGATAATTTTAATGTTCCTTCTGTTTTCCGTACTGCTTACTACTTATTGAATGGTGTTCAATAAAGAAAATTCATTACATAATTCATTACAGCTTTTGTCGAGAATTATTCTAAACATAATCGTCAGTTAAACGTATGACGATCGGATAACCTAGCGGTTAGTTAAACCTCACTGCGAAACCTATAAATAGATATTTAAGTAAGCATATGCATAATAACAATAATATATAAGAACGTTACCATTACATAGTACAAGTGTTAAGATACGAGTATAAATATTTGGACCATTGACACTACTTGACCTAAAATTGGTGTCAATGGTGTAATGGTTATATTTATTTATTTCTATCATTAAGACCACAGCATAACAACTACGAGTACACTTGCATATTGTTAAAATTACCTTACATTTCCTCGTAACTCGCTATCCCACGATAAATCCAGAAACCAATATTACTAGATCCGCCTATGCAATTCCGTTGCTAT
Organism: Choristoneura fumiferana; assembly: GCF_025370935.1. Classification (NCBI taxonomy): domain Eukaryota; kingdom Metazoa; phylum Arthropoda; class Insecta; order Lepidoptera; family Tortricidae; genus Choristoneura; species Choristoneura fumiferana. The sequence continues at coordinate 13,652,688 of NC_133492.1, forward strand.
GGCAGTTTGATCACAGCGGATCTTCTTTTAATGGTCGCATCGTTCGACACGCGTCAGGTCGATAAGATCCCTTTGTTTGTACTTGTGCGAATCCGTCGTTCTGGAATGCACTGTCTCAGCATTCAACTCCTTTTATAAGGAAACTGTCTGTTAACAATTCAGTGTTACGAGTAATTTTAAACGTATTCAATTTCCGCACCATAAAGACTGAAGATCTCTAACTAAATGACAGTTCTTCTATCGTACCATATCGTTGACTCTGATGTTGAGGCTTGGGGTTGAGGTGAAGGGATGAAAATGATGAAACACACACACACGCACGCACGCACGCATGCATGCACACGCACGCACGCACGCACGCACGCACGCACACACACACACACACACACACACACAAAATGTCACAGTTGTAATACCTACCTAATATTCTATACTATACCAGGAAACGCGTGCATCAGATTACTTGTTTTTGCTCTATTTCGATTTCTAATAATAATAATTTGGCTAGGCTCTTGAGCTTTTCTCTCAGGTACTCCAGTTCTTTGATCCAATTCAGGTTTTAAAGTTTCCCCTTTGTTTTGGTATTTAACTTCCTCTGTAGCAAGTTTCAGCTCTGTAGGTATTGTTGAAGTTCTAGTTTAGTTTTGATGATAGTTACTTAAACAGACAGTTCTAAATTTGCGTAACAGTGCACTCCTATAACTCCTAATTGAATGGAGCTTAAAACTTGAAATTTCAGGAATCTTGTAAGTAATCAGTCATAGCTTGACAAATAAACTGAATTTAAGCCTTCCACTATAACCCAGTGCTGCTAGACAGAGGCGTGAAAATACATCGAAATGTTTCCAGAGAAGCATGCACCCTATTTTATTATAATTATCTGCTATTGTACTGTACTGTCACAAGCACAAATATCTGACACAACGAAGCGTACATAAATATCTGATACGACTCTATTTCTAGGCTACGTAGGACTATTTAGTCAGATATTTTTGCTCGCTCCGCCGTGACAGATATTAATGCAGGTGACTGTAGGTACACCTAAAAATTTAACAATATAACATATGAACTTATTTCTGCTTAGCTTTTAGCGTATTTCAACTGTCCATTGAAACTTATTTTATCATTTTTCCTCAGTTTTACGATCTCCGTTGCGACTTATTTTTCTGGTTCATTAATCAAATTCGTCAAACAGGATTTTCTGATTGAAAAAAGTTTTCGGAAGTTAGAGGAGTATCTTCTTATGTACTTACAGGTTTTCCTTGAAAAATATTTAGCGGAATTCGGTAAAAAAGAGCAAGCTACACTTATTTTAGTCAATGGTCTTGACGTACCTATTGAGAGCGACTGGATGTACTTATACTTTAGAAACCTACTTCCAAGTAGGTACTTACAAATTTCGCTTTTATGATATTAGTGGTATAATGTAATGAAATAAACATATTTTTAAGCAACCAATGATCTGAAATGATAGTCAAAAAGAACATAGATTGTTGTACCTATACATAATATGTTGTAGACATGTTGTAGGGCAAACCTTGACCTATCGGTGATACTCGGTAATTCGGTGATATTCGGCTCAAAATAGTGAAATGAAAGCAATTAAATCTACCCGATCGCAAGCATCAAAACTGACAGCTGCCATCGATTATACTTCCTCATAGTGAGATCTGTGTAAAGATAATAAACCAGTATCAACGAATTATCAAGTATCATAAGCCAAGGTTTGCCCGATGTTGATACAAATTTCAAGCAATCATTTGTCTCGCGTGGCTTAAGACCACTTTGGCCCGAGCCTTCTCTAAGCCTACTAAGAGGATGATCGTTATCAGCCCTTTTATGTTCCATTTAAGGGCTGTAGGATAAAGCCTAAACCCCATTCTCACATTGTTTAGAATCGTGAAGAATTAGAAGCAATAACGTAGAGGCTCTGTGGTAGAGGTGTTGTACTGGGTGGGGTCCTTAACAGAAATAAAAAAAAAATATTACAAAAAATAGAACCGACTACAAAAAAAATGAAAATATTTTTCTACCAGTCTGAAGTCGGTGCCTCAGCACGATCCAGCAGGAGTGGACCTATAGTCGTCTACTTACCTACATACAAGTACTTATATATTAGGCTTCAATCACTCCTGCTGGCTCGTGCTGAGGCACCGACTTCAGACTGGTAGAAAATTATTTTAATTTTTTTTTTGTAGTCGGTTCTATTTTTTGTCATATTTTTTTTTCACGCTTTTTAGTGTAAATAATCTAAGATTCAATAGTTTAATGTCAACTGCTCGACACCTTTTCCGAAAGATTGCTTTTTCCGATGCAGAGACGTTCATTGTTGAGGAGTCCTGGTGCTTCACCACCCCTTTCATTTCACCATATACATTACGACGAGCATAAATTGCTGAGCAACTGTGTTAAAGTAATTGAAATACAACCCGTGAAGTACTTGTTATTGAGTAGTTGCTTTGTTGGTCAAAATGTGGTCTTCATCATCAGTTCCACTTCACCAAATGATGATTTTCAAGAGCAAATGCTCGAGTTACTACTAAATATACCCAAATTACTATAGGTGTCCCTACAAAATTTGAAGAGTTCCCTCGATTTCCTTAGGATCCAATCATCAGATCCTGATTTGGTGCTTATGGGACCTAATTGAAGGCATTCCTAGACGAACGAAAAAAAAAAATTTTCAAATCGGTTCGTAAATGTCTGAACAGTTCAGTGACTATTAAAAATGAATGGATTTTCAAGATTTTTTCCTTTTTGATACAAAATAAATACATACATAAGTATTATCTATGTACGCCGCCCTGAGCCCAATTGACGTCGCCTATAACGTTGCAAACAAAAAAATTAAAAAAATTACATTGCGTCTTCGAATAAATTTCAAAATTAGTTACTTATTTCATTTACATAGTTTGTTTAACGAGTAGGTACAATCTACATATATGTTTTAATTATTAACTCTTGTTAAAGACCCCACCCGGCACTGATCCACCCGGTATAGTTGCTTTCTGGTCCGTAGAAACGTTAATAATTATTATTTTAAAATTATTATTTATGTTAAAATGTTTTTTTTTACTAGTTAATATTACTATCTCCTCTTGACTTACACAGTGAACATAATATAATAATAATATTCCCATATGCAAGCACGCATGATGTGCAGTGTCACCATACCACAGAGTTGAACTCTCGGCCTGTATCTCTAGAAAAACATCTCATCTACTAATAACTTGCGCATCTAATTAACCAAACCAAAAATAAACAAAAAATAAGCTTAATTATTGTTGATATGGGTTTCCGATCACTGGCCGTGGGGATTTGAAAGGTATTTATGGGGCCGAAGCCAAAATGAACAAGCAGGCTTTGGTACAAATATTATGAGCAATAGTATAATTTGCTCATAATATTTGTACCAATAACTTTTTTGTAGTTTTATTAATGTTTTCTTGGCTTCCTAATTACAAAATGTTCTAGACCCAATGCAAAGATTCGCCTCTAAATTCAAACACATTTAAATTTATCACTAGGCTGCCAGTAACAAACGAAATACCAGCAGTGAGTTTACATTGCAGTATGTACCATTATAATGTAAAAGTGAGATGGGCGCAACTGTGGTGATCTCTCCCTCTATACATCATTGAGGATGTGCTAGAGAGTTGCCAAAGTATTTTTTATTTATAACCAAATTGATTTGGAATCCTCAGTATAACGTTTACAAGGACTCAATTGAGAGAATTCAAAATAAATTAATAAAACATTTAAACTTTAAAGCTTCGCGATCTGGAAAACATTATGATGTGGAAATTGCATCTCTCGAGAGTAGGCGCACGTTCAGAGATCAGGTCATGTTATTAAAAATATTATTAAATGAGATTGACTCCCCGTATCTTTTGAGTAAATTAGGTTTGAGAGAACCTCGCCTGAATTCGAGAAATTTTATTATATATGCTTCATGTACCCTTTATTCATCGCAAATATGCTGCGAACTCACTCATTAAACGAGTTTGTAAAATGTATAACAGCAAATTCTCTGACATTCATATATTTAGCATTTCTCTTAGTAAATATAAGACTGCCATTAGTAGTAGATAAGTAATGTTATGCCATTTTTTTATAAAGGGTTATATGCTCGTTCTCTCTTTTGCAAGTCGTAGCTTTTTTCTTGTCTTTGTGTGTTTGTTATTTCTTTACCCGTTTTATACTTTATTATTGGGAACTAATAACCTGTGGCAACTTTGTTGGTCAATATTTGATGTCACATACATAAATAAATAAAAAATTGTACTAAAATCCTCAAATTTATGATCGATACAATATACTGCCTTTTAGCTATAATTGGCCAATAGTTGCAAGGCGCTAAACAGATTTCATGGATAACGAGTCCATTCAGCGCACAAAAATTGTGACAAATTGGAAAAATCAGTGAACGAGAAGTTCTGAGAAAATTACATTTCTTTCACACAGTAATTTGGCACAGGCACGGGCACGGAATTAGGTGAGAATAAATGTTGTAGACGTAGTTCTAACTTAAATGTAAATAAGTAAAATACAAGATTTTTTTTATGTTTTTCACCTTTCTCAAACTGTCTGCTTTACATTTAATCAATATATTTGAACAAGAAAGTGCCTTACCTTAGGTACCATATAAGATCGATGCTATGTCAATAAAAAACCGGTCATGTGCGAGTTGGTCTCGCGTACCGAGGGTTCCGCACTAATTATTAGGTATCCCCTGCCCTGCTCTTAAGCAAAATGTAGACAGACAGACATAAAACATTAGACTTTTTATATTGACTGTGCTATAAGAGCTTCGTACCATGTAATTTACAAGTTTTTAGAGCAACTGGAAGTACCTTAAAGGCAGGTTCGATTTACCCTACGAATAAATAATAAGTCAGGAAGCGTAACTCGGAACAAATTCCCCACAAAAAGTGGCCATACTTTAAACCAAAACAACTTATGATTCAAATACGAATAATTTTTCGAGGTTGCACATACACGTGCTTGTTGATTGGTTAAAATTCAGAAACAAAGCAGGAGTTGGTTTGCGCGCGTGACGCAATGTCAGATGACGAACACGATATTTAAGCCCCGCCTACTAGGACACGCAAGGCCATTTTTCTAACGCAATTACAATTCCTGACTTATTATTTATTCGTAGGATTTACCGGCAATTTGTATGGAACAGCTTTTTTAATTACTATATTTTGAATCCAATGAATTAAAATTTCGAATTAGTAGTAGTATTAGTGGTTTGACCTATCGCCTCTCAAGCAGAGGGTCGTGGGTTCAAACCCCGGCTCGCACCACTGAGTTTTTCGAAATTCATGTGCGGAACACACACACGGCGGACATTTGAAATTTACCACGAGCTCTGCTGTGAAGGAAAACATCGTGAGGAAACCTGCACTAACCTGCGAAGCAATTCAATGGTGCGTGTGTAGTTCCCAATCCGCACTGGGCCCGCGTGGGAACTATGGCCCAAGCCCTCTTGTTCTGAGAGGAGACCTGTGCCCAGCAGTGGGACGTATATAGGCTGGGATGGGATGGGATTGTTCCAAGGGGTAGCTGACCTGATTATGTGACATTAATTTCAGCTTGATACGTCCGCACGTTCTAGAAAAAAGTATTACTCCATAAAATGCTACAACGAAATCAACTGACACAATAACTCATGATTTTCTTTCAAATGCTGTAATCATCGGCATTCCACCCCAAGTACCTTGCAGAATGCGTTTAGTTTGATATCTCAGTGCAAATTAGGTAAACAAATAAGACGTTAGTAATTTGAAATACAGACATCCGAAGCTAGAGCGTTGTAAAAGTCTTGATCCTCTTGTGACTACGAAATGATAACAAAGAATACTTAGCCTTATCTACCTCCTTACTAATATTATAAATATGAAAATATGTCTGTAAATCTGTTACCTTACGCTTAACCGCTGAACGGATTTAAATTAAATTATTTTTTTAGTAATGATAGTTTGAGACCCTGGGAATGACACAGGATAATTTCCCGAAAAATTGCAAAGTTCCCGCGGAATAACAATAAACGAGTTTTTTGCAGATGGAGTCGCGAGCAATAGCTAGTTTTTATAAGAAACATAGTTTTCTGCAGTGGAATGACCCCGTAACAACTCGATTTCTACCGGGTTGCCTAAATTTTCACGGTAAACGTTGCTGTACACACCAACTACTTACATGACGAGTAGATCATCTTCACGCTGCTCTCACTCTTTGCGTCGTCTTACAAAAATATTCACTCCATGCCACTGGTTCGCTGTCCATTTTTTTTCATCAACGCTTATTAACCGATTCCAAATTGTTTTATGATTGGGCGTAGTTCACTGCGTTTTACTACCTACCTGTTTGTCTGTACAAATAAAAATTCCAGGGAATATAGCTGCAATAAACTTTAATAGTACTCGTATAGTTATGTAGTGTACCGAGAACCGACAAAACCTACATTTTTATCAATGGCATTGGTTTGTAAAATAGAGCGTTGTATTGCTCAATATTGCAAAGATTTAATTACAAAAGGTACTGTTGTTGACTTATTCTATTTTATAAATGAATTTGATGATACTTTTTTATTGACAATTATAACTAAGATTGGTTTTTGGAGTCTACTCCAAATTTTTGATAATTTTACGGTCATCCCGAATTATAATGTTGTTAATAGCAAGATTACTTCTTGGGAAATTTAATGTCACCTCTATTATTCCTAAAGATTTAAAATGAAAGATGATAAATACTGCTACAGTGACCAGCACTGGGGCGCCTATCTTATCATCAAGATTATTATTACAATGTTAGAGACCAACTTTGCATGAATATACTTTACACAAGCAAAATGGAGACCTCTAAGTAGTTTTAGGAATTCCCATGGAAATTCCTAAATTTCTTGATAATTATGAAGAGCCATAAGGAATAAACTTGCGAACGAGAGCCAGCGAGCGGATGTTTCGGCAAACGCTCTAATTTCTGACTTGGCTGTAATCAAGTTAGCGAAACTTTGCGACTTATTCGCAACAGCTAATGAACAAACTCACTACGGACAACTCTAAACGTGTTTTAAATTATAAACACACGGCGCGAAGGGCCAATAGGTAAGGCAGTATGTTTATCTAGGCCCAGTGAGTTAAATATTAGACACTTGGTAATGGTAACGAAAGTGACTTTCAGAAAGTTAGACAGTACCTACAATTTTAGCATCGGTGGTTTATTTGTTAGTAATTAAAAATAATCCCACTCGTATTATAAATGCGAAACTTTGTAAGTCTGTTTGTTTGTTACCTTATCAAGTCTAAACTGCTGAACGCAAAGTGTATACTCATACTCATACTCTTTTATTGGTAATATCATTATTACATGTCATTTATATCGTAAGCACGGAGCGTCTGGAGTACAACACTCGCCGACTTGAGTCGCCGTATTCTAACTCTATATTTAAAAATTAGGATGATGATGATGATGATGAATTATTTTGTTTTGGCATTAAATTAATTTGGAAATACTGCTAGTTGGATTATTTTAGACGCAAACAAGCGCTGGCGACTGTTCGAGTAAGTACGTGTAAACACACTGACTTCTTTACACAGCTGTAGTAGTAGTATAGCAGCGACATCAAAAACAAAAGAACATCTCAAACAAATAAAATAATTTATCTTTTAAAATAATCGAGCAGAATTTCAAGACGCTATCGTATTGCTGAGCGTACTGCGAGCGTAAACTTTTGTTTATTGAACAAATAAACAAAAGAAAGGTGTTTATAAATCAGTAGGATCTGATAGGACCGAGACGATATTTTGCGCGGCTGTGAAATAAACTTGGCTGGCGTTACGGCGAGATGATTATTTGGCCAAATGGGTTCTTTATGCTCTTTGGTTTGCCAATTCTGAGATTGTTTCAAGGGAAGTGATAATCATTGTTTAAAAATATCAATTGTTAAAAAAAACATGGTTTAGTTATAAATAGATTTTAAAACATAATTGGTCAAAATCCATAATTGATTGGATCCGGATCGCTGGGCCAAAGTTAATCTTAATACCGATTGGGTTCCATGCGACTGGCACCGGAGCAGAGGTAGACCTACGAAGAGATGGCGGGAAGATTTGGACCGATTCCAGCCAGATTTAGACGACCGGATGGCCAAGTGGTTGGAGAACCTGACTACGAAGCTTGGGGTCCCGGGTTCGACTCCCGGCCGGGGCAGATATTTGTGTGAATAACACTGTTTGTTCTTGGATATTAGATGTTTAATATCTATTTAAGTATGTATTTATTACCTATATAAGTATGTTTATCCGTTGCCTAGTATCCATAGTACAAGCTTTGCTTAGTTCGGGACTAGGTCAATTGGTGTCAATTTAAGTGTCCCATGATATTTAATTTTATTAGATTGGCTTTTGACCTGCAGTGGGACACATTATAAGCTAGTTAAAAAATACTATTATTTATGGCGAATGCCCTGGTTAAAGCCGCAGGTTCCAAGTGGAATCAGGGCGCTTCCAACGGAAGCAAACTGTGGTCTAAACTCAGTGGATGTTCTGCGGCTGACATCATGATGATGTTTTATGTAAATGGTCGTAATGAGAAGAAACATTTATAGTAAGTATGTTTTTTCAGCAATTCTTCTCAATCTTAGTGGTAATGGTACAGTGCTATAACAACTTTCGAGTTCAACTCGCTCAAAACATAATACTTTCTTCTTCGATTATTTATGTGTTCAAAATGTCATTCCAAAAACAGAAAAATTCAGAAAAATAATCCATTAAAAAAATTTAACAATTAGGTAGGTAAATCGGCCTTATTGCAAAAGAAATTGGATTCGCTTTTGGCCAATTTATTATTTATTTATACACAAAGCAAGCAACAAAGCACCTAATCTCTTGCAGGAAAGAAGACCAACACACTTAAATATTACGTTATACGTTAGTGTTTGAACCTTTACATAAAAGTCAATGGCTCGCTTGCGTGATACCGGGCCTGGAATCGTTTATTTTACTGTTATTACACATTTCATTTCTTTTTTTCCTTCAATAAGTCTGTTATTAACAATTATATTACCATACGTTAATTTATTACGTTTAACCCATGGACAAAGCGTCGGGGAAAAGTAAATACCTAAAAACGAAAAGACATGCAATGTTACCTTTATTTTTTTCTATTACAATAATATCTACCTATTTTTCAGCCCGGTTTTGCTCTTATAGCAGAATTCTTTACATTTTGCACTTTTTATAAGTATCTTAAGATTTACATAAGCGTTTTGTTTTATTTAGGCAATCAAAAAATGATATAAATGTAACTAACTAATTATCTTTTTTGCTTAACATATTATTAATAATCATTTATTTCGAACAAATTGTCGGCAGAGTTTATTAGGACATTAAAAACTATGTTAATTAAATTCATATAACTATATGTGAATTTAATAAAATACAAAAAGACTCCATTGTACCTCCATGTACCATTCTGAATTTTTTGAAATTTTTCCACCCAACAGTTTAGATTTTAGAGGGGGGGGGATGCTCGATTTCAATGAAAATTTGCACTTTAAAGTTGAATATTTCGCAAATAGATCCCTGAATAGACAAATTTCTTAGCAACCCCAAATGGTTTTAAAAGACCTTTCCAACGATACCTACCCCACAATATAGGGTTAGTCGAGAAAAAAAAATCACCCCTACTTTACGTCTATGGGAGTAAGTACACTAAAAATTATTTTTTACTTTTTTTTAATGTACCACTTTGTCGGCGTGACTGATATGTATATTCATGTCAAATTACAGCTTTCTAGTACGAACGGACTCTGAGCTTACCCACGGACAGACAGACAGACAGACGGACAGACATGGCGAAACTATAAGGGTTCCTAGTTGACTACGGAACCCTAAAAATTACATAAACAGACCTTATAGAGGTAGACTCCATAATAAAGGGAGTTTCAGGAATAGACAAGAAAGATAAATAAACTTTCACAAACATTGTTCATAAATAATAACGATTTGAAATAAATAGGTACCGAGAACATTTAAAAAACTTTGAAACTTCAAACTTACGATGTTTACCAAACATCTAAAACTTTTTGATTTTAAGTTTAGAACTCTGTCAATGACGACTTTGACAAGTTGCAACTTTAATTATCTCTTTAACTTTTTAGTGTTCCTTGTGTCAGATAAATATAATTGAGTTATTCAAAACCAAATAAGTCAATATTACTTTTTTTCTATTAAATTTTGTCCCAAGAGAAGAGGCTATAATTGTGAGGACCCCCAATGTGAAATAACAATAACAACGTAGAAATTGCAATACCTACTATTAAATAACATAGTATTTTTTTAGTATTGCCATCCGTACCTAAATTATGTCAATCCGATTATTAGAAGTGTATGAAATTAACTTGCAAGATTAGACCTTAACAAACATAAGAATATAAGAGTAAAAGAGCAAATAAAAACTAAAGAAAAATAGTTGCAGTTGCCTGCCTTGATTTAATTTGTTATCGTCAAAATTATAATAAGTAGGCTGCATTTGTTTCACCTCACGTTAAAATTGGAAGTGTTTCCAGAAACTTTCTAAGATTTTCTCAACACCTTTCTTTGCAATAAAAACACTTGCATTCGAATATTTTCCACGCTAGAAGTAAAATAATAAGTATTATAATATAAAGTACCAATATATAAATAAATTTAACGTTTAACGTAAACCTAAGTATAAATAAATTATATTGCATTCTATTGTATTGTATTAACTATCAAAGTAATAAAGTTTTAGCTCATTATAGCAATTCTTTTTTGTGATTACAGTAATTGATTTTGCACTAATTGCAATTTTTCTCCGTGAGAATTTTAAAGCATCTATAAATAATTCACATTGAAGGTAGGTAAAAGAGCTATGGATAAAAATTCTAAAGTAAGTAGGGATTAAAGTGGCTTATAGCATTGTGTAGTGAATATTACGTTTTTATTCCGAGAAAATATTTAGCCCTCACGGGAATATAAGTGCTTTAGATAACGTAGTTATTTTCCTACTTATTATAGAATTTAAATATTAGATCTAACATGAAAATCCGACGTCTTACCAACATAATGAGATATTTTTTTATTTTATTTTTATTCGACTCACCACCGCCCATAAACATCTGCAACACCAGGGGTATTGTAGATGCGTTGCCAACCTAGAGGCCTATGATAGAATACCTCAAGTGCCAGTAATTTCACCGGCTGTCTTACTCTCCACGCCGAAACACAACAGTGCAAGCACTGCTGCTTCACGGCAGGATTAGCGAGCAAGATGGTGGTAGCAATCCGGGCGGACCTTGCAAAAGGTCCTACCACCTGCGATAGATAGATATTAATAGATTCGTCAAAACTTTCAATGATATGGAATTCGGAATAAAATAACAAGTCTAGTAGTCCAGAGTTTTGTCTTAACGTGCAACAGTGGCGGAATTTAGGTCACGATTTAGATTGAGTTTCGGTTTCATTAATGTAAGTTTTTTTTAACGAATCTACATATTTATACATGTTTATTATAATTATCTCGCTTTGTCGTCCAAACTGCACTCCGTAGGTACAAGTCGATGCCATTATAACCGTTGAAGAGTTCCATCCCCCAGAAATGATCCAGACCGGATCACCAGCATTTCACTACCAGATTATTATACTGTCACTGGATTTACATAAATATGCTCAATTTTAAAGTGGCAGAACGTTACGTACATGAATACATGTTAAGTTAAATAAAAGCTTCCTTATTTCGACACGGTAGGTTAATCATACTAGGCAACTACGGTTGTAAAAATAAGAGTAGGTACTTGGCATGCTTAAAATTACTTACAAGAAAAACAAAAAAAACAAATTTGCAAAACGAATGCTCTAGGAGTAGGTCACTTTTTGACATTGCTTTTTGATTTGTGACGCCTGTCATTTGTTTTTTCCTTGTAGCGTCGTTTTGAAAATTGTAATTGTGTCGTTTAGCCTGTGATTTACGAGTATTACAATTTTCAATAGACACTTTCTACATTACTTAAAAAACAAACGCCAGGTGTCTGCAAATTTGTACATAACAATTTGCCGAGAATATAAGAAAAAATTGTGGAAAGCGGCCTTCTAAATAAGCTGAAAGTCTGGAGTTCGTAGTTGTCAATAGAGAGTGTTGCTGTACACTCTCACATTAGATCCCTTAGTCACCCATAAAAGAGATGGATTCATCCTTATTTTAAAATCGGCCACGACACGGACGTAATTGGTTTTTATTTTCTTACTTCAAACATGCTTAAAGAAGCCCACTAATGTTATAAAAATATATTATGATTGGTTTTGTTGGAGTCTTTTTGTATTTTTTATTTCAACTCCAAATGTGTTACTTTTACGGGTATCCCGTGAAACCATATCGAAAATACAAACTGAGACATGGATGCACAGAAAAACCAGAAAAAAGAGACCAGCACTGGGAATCGAACCCAGGTCCTCAGCAATCCGTGCTGCGTGTTAATAACCCCTACACCACTGCTGGACAGGAATCTAGACACGAATTTTTCCTATGCATAAACCTAAATTGTAATTACAAAATCATTTTCAAAACCTTTCACTTTCACTTAAAAACTGTTATGATTATAACTGAGAGGTAAAAACGCGGTAAAACCTCCAACAAACACAAACAAAACCGTGACCCAAAGTCGTTTTAAACCTACTCGACCTATAATATATTCGAGATCCTAAATCTCTTTAACGAAGCAACGGCCAACTGTTCCATGATTCACGTAAATGTTTTTACCTCTGTCCAAATGAGACTGCGAATCCAGCAAGGGCTGGGTAAAATTGGATTCATTATTGATTCAAAAAGGTCAACCCGCGTGCGGTAACCCGGCGCGATACATGAGACCTGTGGAATTGAGAATAACACGGGCCGTAGTGCAGTTACGGCTCTGCGGTGACGGTTATTGGTACGAACAATAGTTAAATCATATTTCAATCAATTCACATTGCCTGTGTTTAATATTGTTCTAGTGATAAGCCGCGTAAATTGAGAAATATTAGTTACAACGAACAAAAACACCCAAACCAACAATCTAAATAATTATATCTGTCTATTATAATTATATTAATACAGTTTGGTCGAGTATTGGTGTAGGACAGAGTTCGATTGCATATAACAAGCAATTTTGTTTTGAAATTCACTTACTTTTAGCTTGTACTTATTATGCGATTGGACCCAGCTCTCCAGCATTTTAGCCCGCCTTTTAATTCAAAGGAAGCATTTTTCTCTGACGTAATTTTTGTTTGGGTCTTCTTGTTTGGAAATTTGGATGAAAATAATGTGTGAGAGAGATGTGAATGAAATAAGAGAAAACAAGACAAGATCAGTGTGCACAGCGACTGAATCACAGTTTGTCATTTATACGAGTTCTTATTTAATAATTCCTGGTATGTCATGAAAACCCTAATTGTTTTGCTTCTATTCCAGATGCCTTATTGTCTTACACACTCGGAATCACCATTTCTTTCCCTTTCACATTATAGGATGAGAGTAGGAGACGGTGAATGCGATCGCAAGCGCCAGAACGTTGAGCGGCAATTACACTAAGTCGTTCGCCGTATGCTGTATGCGGCGATCGAAAAAGTGTAAAGAAAGTAGTAGTCGGCCGCATTCCGCGACCGACAACTGCCACCGCCTCACCACCGCCTAGTTAAGTGAATTACCTTAGGCGGTCAGACTAATGTGAAGACGACGTTCGTTGGCCTAAGTAGTTTGAAACAAGATCGAGAGAATGTAGTGTATCTAAGAATAAGTAATGGTGTGTAATGCCGCTTTAAACAATACGGCTACAGATTACGACACTTTATTTGTTTTCTCTTTACCAGAAAGCTACAAACAATTTCATGTCAACATGAAGTCTTCCCATGTTCGATTATCTATCGTAATAAAAATAAAGCTAGATATTCGTTACATCTGCGCATCACCCGTCCCCTTATCACTCCGTAGACCCGAAAATAATGTCAGCCAAACTTGTTTCTGATTCGTCGTTCAGAGGCAACTTGTTTCGGGGCCTCTATTACGGGGTCCTGCGGGATTTGAGGTTTCCTTAAATAGATCCGCCTAGGGGAAGACCTTACAAAAATACACGGATTTCCTGTCCTTTCTACAGACTGCCCGAAGATTGGAGATTAATGGCACGCATCAAAGTTGTCAATGGTTATTTTTTGGAGTTCATTGTTTTAAGGGATTTGATGAAATATAACATGCAATATTCATATAGGCATACGATAAGATTACTAATAACGTAATCTTACTATTATAGTTTAAAGTTTAAATTCTTTTGCAGGTCTTCTAACTAAGGCTGATTCAAGCATTAACAAGCATTTTTTTTATCTTTATTTTTTTATCTGTGGTAAGTTCGCAAGAAATCACATAAATGATTTATTTATGTTGCACGTATTAATTCAAAATAAATTATTAAAGATTAAAAAAATATTTAATAACTCTAATAAAATAAAGCGATACGAGTAGGTACAATGTTCTCCATAATTTTGTACTGGAGATCTCAAAAGTTGTATATCTATATTTAACGAGCTAATTTGTAAATAAAAAACAATATTCAATTTTTGCTAGGTTTAAATTGTGCAAATTTAATGTCTAAGGCGTTAATTAACTAAAATAATGTAAATAGACATAAGCGGTTGCGTCATAGGTACAGCAAATAAAAGAATATCAATACCCGTAAGGAGCTCCGTATTTAGCTTCACTCTATAATTCTATCAGGCAATTACACTACATATTGAGAAATAATAACAAACTCTGTATTCCACACGTAAATGGTATCGGGATATCTAAAATTTATTTCGCACTCAAAAGGAAATGAGATTATGTTTCAATAACAAACGTATTCCGGGCTACATGCTGCGAATAAAAAGTTGCATCCCAGAATTTATTTATCGCCCGGCAACGAACTATTGATACTACTTTTGTGCGATTGCTTTGAATTACGACGTGTCATGTGGGTTTTGAATAACAGAGTGTTCATTTCAAAAACATTTTGGTTTTGTATTTCGAAGCTTGCTCGGATTCACATCGGATGGTGACACTTTAACGATAAGACGCGATCGACCACATTGGATCGATTTGATCCATTAGGTCAAATTGTCTAAATTACCTTTATGTCTATTACCTGAATATCTAGTCGGTCTCCGTTCATCCATTTTCTGGTTCGTCAATTTTAATTCTTTGACCCAAAGTCAACGGAGCGGCGCTCCGCGGAGCTCCTATCCCGCGTGGCTAAGGCGCATCCCGCCTTGACGCAACTCTAACCTAATGTTTATTATCTATGTTTTTTCAAGTTTCCGGCATAAACAGGTTAGATTAGGACACAAAGCCATAAAAACAGATGAACGGAACAGACAGACTGGACATTAAGGGAATTAGTTCTACTCGTAATAGATTGAAACCTTTTACACAAATAACGTCTAAAATCATCACCCTCATCATCAACATTATTAGGGGATTATTAGTTTTGTCGTTGAAATACTTGTCAATGGGTTAAAATTCTTTTCGTTGCATTGTTTCTGACCACTCTGTCGCGATATTATTTATGTCTTCTAACTAAGAAATAAAAAAAATGTGGAGCCAGTGTTTGTTTTTTTCGGGTTAACTAATATTTAACTAGAGAAAAATTAATAATGCCACTAGCTTCCATAAAAAAATACTCCGTGCCATTTTTTCGGGGACAAAAGCAAGACAATGAAAAGACTTTTGACCCCATTACTTTTTCAATGTTTTGGTTTCAGATAAAAACTCCAGTATCTTGAATGTATTTTTAGTAATTGAACTCTACCTGGAAACATGGTGAGGGTGGAAACAGAATATTTTAATTACAAAACAAACGTTAAATTTGTCACAAAACAAATAATCAGACGGCCGGATGATAAATAAATCTCATTTTGTTTGTAAAGGTACAAAAGGCAATAACGGCGGGCTTGATAAGTACCCTCCAAAACAGCCGTGAACAAAATACGTTTGACGAATCGCGAAACCTGAAAAATATCATTATCTTGAAAACCAAGAATACGTTTATTTATAGAATTTATTCACGTTTTTCGTCTTTGTATACCAAATCAAATTATTTATGAAAATAATACGTTTGTTTGTAATATAGCGTAACGAAATAAGAGCGTGTAATTTGTAAATACTTATATGTAGCAATGCTTCGGACAGGTATAACTAAGAACTAGCATTTATATTTGATACAACAGATAGTAAGCAGCACACACAGCCCAGGTACCACGTGTATAATTTTCTTCTTAGACTCATTTAATCATTGCTTTAATGTGTAAATAGGATCTTAAACTAATATAAAATATTTCCCGAGCATGAAACCTAGTAGGGCACTGCCGCAGCGTAACTTAAAGCTATTTTTATAATTAAAAATTACACAACGAGCGGATAATTTGCAAGTATATTAGGACAATAGCTGTGCCCGCGACTTCGTCCGCGTGGACTTAGATTTATCTCAGTCAGTTATTGTTTTGACTGCCTACGTAGCAGCTTACAAAAGATACATGCCATCAAAATGTTCACTTATTCATAGTTATCGAATAAAATACCTGTGATTGTGGACTTATCCCGATTAGTTTATCTAGATACGGGTGGCTTTCCTGCAACTTTTATCTCATTTTGCTTTTCTACCGCATGACGGGTGGCGTTATTGTTCACGGAATATTTAGTTTATTTGAAATCCGATAGATGTCACTGGGATCGAATTAGATGGCGCTATGGTTTGGTTGCCTCAGATCCTATAAAAGGAAGAAGTTGTTTTTTGTTTAATATACTTTGCTACGAATGTAAACTGTGTGGAGTTTTATTTCATGAAACCCTATAGTGGACCTCTTCTTTTTGGATTGTACGGGCATTTTACATTATTGTTACCTATTAGGTATCACTAAGGCCCTGGATTCTCAGGCACGTCACACGTGACCGGGGGCGTCTGGGTGTGCTTCGGACCACACGAATTAACGGTGCCTATCCGCTGCCGGTGGCGTTTCAGAGAAACCACCCTCAAACATTCCCGCACAAAACATTCGGTCGTGGTCAGAGAAAATCATGGCCTAACGGACAGGAGACTCCACTCTTGGCCTGTGGGACGTGCGTAAAGTGGCTGTCTTGTGTTGAGTTGTCCGTGCGGTCAAACACAATGTGAGCGGAGTGGGCCGATGAAGCAGTTCAGGTTATTCAAAAAGGGACTGCGCTGGATGACGTAGACTGAGACAGGTGCGTGTATATTTTGTGGAGAATTACCTCTTAATATGCAACTTCAATGAGAGAGTCGTGGCTATGGTGATACACGTCCTTTACGGCGTGTGAACACAAAATTGGAGTACCGATGCTATTCTCTTCTACTTCATGGAGATGTCCTGTGTTTTCCCTGTATTCGCTAACAATCTCTTTTAAGAGGACCAAGAGAATCAGGCGCGCGGCGCCCTCAACACCCTCCAACCCAAGCTGAATTCTATTGGATATGCTTAATCAACCACAACTCACGTTGGTTACGCATTTTCATCATCATCAGCCGGAAGACGTCCACTGCTGAACAAATGCCTCCCCCTTAGAACGCCACAATGAACGACAACGCGCCACTTGCATGCACCGGTTTCCCGCAATTTTTACAATATCGTCAGTCCACCTGGTGGGAGGCCTGCCAACGCTTCGCCCTCGGTTCGTGGTCGCCACTCGTAGACTTTACTCTCGGTTATCTGTTCTTCCAGCTATGTGGCCCGCCCATTATTACCACTTCCACTTGCATATTTTCCTTGCATATTTAGCTATGTCGGTGTTATGTTAATCCAAAAAAACTATGTACCTACAATACATCAATGAAAACCACATCCACGTCGGTTAAGCCATTCCTGGGATTATCGCGAGCAAACGCACAACCAAACAAACTGACAAACAGACAATTTTAAAAATCATTGTTTTGGGTTCTAATGAGCTTATAAATATTTACCATTGTAATAGTTTTTGCAAATATTTTCAATGTAATACATTACTAACAGATACCGGCCAGTCACGTTTTTATATCTAAGTATACTTTTTTTTAAATCAATTTTTTTTTTGTTTTATATCTATACCTTGAATCAATCAAATTCTAAAATAGCACATTCTGATACCAAGATGGCAGCGCGTCTTCGTCTAACTAACTCACATGCACATAACTAAATGAACCCTATTTATTATG